>NC_056743.1:176897736-177082736 GCF_019279795.1 Protopterus annectens
CTAGCATTACTCAGTAAAACCTTCTAACCATCGATGTATACCTTCAACCTTCCCTACTTGTCCTAGGGTCATTTTGCAGTGCACTCATGTACAGGCTATAAAAGTGGCAATTCCCTCTGCTTCTATTCTTTTCATCCAGCATAATAGGATTAGTCTTATCATATGCTCTTAGTCTTTACTTTAGGACTGTTTTCCCCTAGAAGTTGAGAAAGGACTTATCACACTTGTAAAGGCCATCCTCCTCCCATATTTCCTTCCACTCCCCTTGCTTGAAACCCTGTCCCTCTCCCACTCCAATGACTAATACAGCAGTTACACCATGCTGCTAATTCTGGGTACCAGAAGCACTTATTTGAATACAAACAACCTCCTACAGTTCCCAGGACTTAACGGTCAGTTCTTTGGTCTTCCTTGGTGCTTCACATTTGGTACCTTCTGAAAATTATTTGTGCCTGTATAGACTACTTTGTCTAGGCACTGCCTATCTCCTGCCAGTGCTCTAACTATTGCTGGGCCTATTCTTAGTGCTAATCTCATGACCATTTTCACCTCTAAAAGGCCCCTTTTCTCAAATGCCCGCTTTACCCACTACATTATACAGTCCTCAATAACTAAGACCTTTCTGCCTTCTTGTGAGTCCTCATCCTGCATGCCCAGTCAGGTTCATGCTCTGTCACCCCCTTTTGTTTGGTCAGGTTCTCCTCTCACCCAACCAACCTGGAAGGGACTCATTCTATATGCTCTCCATATGCCACATTCATACACCCAAACTTCACCCCAATTACTACTAAAGTGCAGTTGTGTAAGATCTTACCATAACAGCAGATTTCCTACTTCTTATTGTTGCAGCATCCCTTACTAAAGGCATATCTTGCTGAAGATAGCTGAACGTCTAGCCATTATACAAAAGCCTTAGCTCCTTCCAGGCATAATATATCAGACACATATCCCACGTCTAAGGCATAAGGTACATAAGGGTCATACAAGTGCCTAATCCTCAGAAATGAACTAACCCAGGAGAAATAGAGCAACCCAGGAGAAAAGAAAGCAAGTAAATGCGCATCCAGAAAGGGAAGAAGGACCCCTTGGCCACAGAAAAAGAGCAGAACAGGGGGTAGAAGAGAAGGATGAAATATTCCAATAGTGAGAAGTAGGACATCTACTGTTATGTTAAGATCTTGCACAACTGTACTATCTCCTTCCTTATCACTTACATTCCTTACTAAAAGGAAAGTACAAAAGCTACTGGAGACTATGGGAAGAGGAATCCACAGAGGAGCCCTCTAATAAGCCATGCAGGATCGCCCTGGCAAAATAAGTTCTGGCCCTAGAAATTACATCCATCTTACAGGGTTTAGTAAAGGCGTGTACAGTTAACCAAGTAGTAGCTTTCAAAATGGATCTAGTATCCAGACCCCATAAAAAAACACCAGAAGATGCCGGACAGAGGGAGCATGAACACAAAAAGCTGCTTACCATGAAAAGAATATTGAAAATAAATAACCTTAGAAATCCAGGAGGAGATGGTTTGCTTAGAAACAGCTAAACCCAACTTTTTTGGAATGGAAAAAAATAAAGTTGCTCAGATTTCCTAATATCTTTAGTGGTGTCAAGGTAATATTGGAGCTGTTTTATGCAGATCTAAGGTATGAAAAAGTCTCTCACTATCATGCTGTGGAGAAGGGAAAAATGGAAGGTTGGTGAATAGTTTGATTTAAAGATAAATGAATAACTACCTTGGGCATAAAGAAGGAATAGCATGAAGAGAAACTCTCTCCTGGTGGAAAACCAAAAAAGGGAAAACTGCCATGAGTGCCTGAGGTTCAGAAACACTATAGCAGAAGTAAGGGCTACAAGCAGCACAATTTTCCTAGTACAATGCTGTAAGTAAGAAAAGACTGCGGGCCAGAATTGAGCAGTTCACACAAATAAAGCACAAACTGCAATGCCCACATAAAGAGTGTCCAGGATATGACTTTGACACCATATAGAAAATCTCTTCCATTTAGCTACACAGGACTTTCTAGTAGTGTTTTTTCTGGCCTCCTGCAAAACCCAAAGCACGTCCTCACACAAGTGTCAAAAAGGAATCAAAACCATGTCTCCAAAAAAGTCAATTGTAGGACGAGCAAATAAGTGTAAATTAGAGATCCCTTGTCCTGTATGAGGAGATCCATCTTGTGAGCTAACATGTGATGATTGCCGCTGGCCAGCTGAAACAAAGTACAGTTGTGTACACTTACCATAAATGTAGATGTTAGAGTGTATTCACTGTTGCAGTCATCACATTTGGGTTACCTGCCTGCAGGTAGCTCTCAGCTGGCCCGAATACCAGAGACTTAGTATTTCTGCATCAGATGCTGTCGCTCCAGGACTAATGTGAGGTCGTCAGGGGTATAAAAACAGACAGACACCATTACATCAGTTTTTCTTGCCCCAAATGTCAAGAGCCCCCCAAATAGGGAGCTAAGTTATGGTGGGGAAAACACCACCAGTAAAAAGTAAATACCAATACCAAGGGTGGGTAATAGCCATAGTGAGTATAGAGATAGAAAACCAGGGGGTTGGAGGGAGGGAAACCAGGACTACAACAGTGAATACACTCAAACATCTACATTTATGGTAAGTGTACACAACTGTACTATGTTCTTCGTGTTTCACTGTGGCAGTCATCACACTTGGGTAGATTCCCAAAGCTGAAGAAGGGTAGAGGCAGTCAGGAAGGGTTAGGGCTGGCTAGCATGCCTTGCAGGACTGCAGTAGCAAAACCTGCCCTGGATTTGGAAAAGATAGGCAGGTGGTAATGCTTGGTGAAGGTGTGTACAGAATTCCAGGATGTCCCTGGTAGGGACTCCCCTGAGAAATGCTGTAGAAGTAGCTGTTGCCCTCATGGAATGTGTTCTGACCCTCCAAGGAGTTGGTTTCCCATGGTGCTTGTAGCAAAAATGGATGCAGTGTGCTATCCATTTGGAAACAGTTTGTTTTGAAATGGCCTTGCCCTCTGCCCCTGTTGCAAAGCTGACTAGTAACTAGTCAGATTTCCTGTAGGGCTTAGTCCTATCAAGGTAGAATCTGAGCTATCTGTGCATGTCCAAGGAGTGCAGGATCCTTTCCCCTGTATTTTGAGGATTAGGGAAGAAGGTTGGCAAATGGATGGATTGGTTGAGAACCACAGTGGGCACCTCTTTAGAAATAAAGGAAGGGTTAGCCCTGAGGGAAACCCTGCCAGCATGGAAAATAATGAAGGGTTCCACAGCCATCAGTGCTTTTAGCTCAGACACTCTTCTAACTGAAGTGATGGCTAGAAGCAAGGCTGTTTTCCAAGAGAGAAATTTTAACTCTGCTGACACAGCAGGTTCAAAGGGGGGAAGCGTGAGCTTTTCCAGTACAAAGTTAAGGTCCCAAGCAGGGGTGGGTGCTCTCCTTGGTGGCCTTAAATTGTTTGCCCCTCTCAGGAACTGTTTAATAAGAGGGTGTGAGAAGAGAGGTGGCTCAGTGTTGTAACGAGCAGAAATGGCTGAGGCATGTATCTTAATGGAGGAGAAGGACAGGCCCTGGTGGAATAGATCTGATAAGTAATCCAGGATTAGAGGCAGGGAGGGCAGTGTTGTGTCCTCTCCTTTAGATTGAATCCAAGAGCAAAACATTTTCCAGTTATCAGCATAGGAGTTTCTTGTACTGGGTCTTCTGGCTTCAAGAATGACGTCCAGCACCTGCTTGCTTAGGGCTGCTGGTGGAGAATGCAAGGAATAAGCCAAGCTGCAAGATTTAGGGTTTGCAGTTGAGGGTGCAAAATTTGTCCCTCCTGCTGAGAGAGAATTAGAAGTTATGTACTCACCATAACGTTCCATCTGAGTAGGTGACTTCATTCGGATGCAACCTGTGGGTATCGGATCCGACCTCGGATCCGAGCCGGCAATTCAAAAGCTTAGGCTCCGAGCTCCTAGCTCCTCCCTCTTACCCATAACCCCTTGCCAAGCCCTGACTGACCTCAGATTGAGTTTGCCTCCAAATACTGACAACAGTACACTAAAACAGCATAAATACTCGCTCTATAAAGGTCAGGGGGATGGAGGGGGGGATGGTTGCATCCGAATGAAGTCACCTACTCAGATGGAACGTTATGGTGAGTACATAACTTCTAAATCTGAAGTAGGCAGACTTCATTCGTCTGCAACCTGTGGGACAGAGTCCCTAGCTACCTGAATCTTGGGCGGCCGTCATGGAAGGATGTTTCGGAGCACCGCTGAGCCAAAGGATGCTCTTCCTCTAGAAACAACATCCACCTTGTAATGAGAAATAAAAGTATGAGGCGAGGCCCAAGTAGCTGCAGCAGATATCATCCAATGATACACGGGACTTAAAGGCGGCTGACGTGGAAACTGCCCTAGTAGAATGAGCCGTAACCCTCTGAGGAGCAGGTCTACCTGAAGTGTCATATGCCTGCAGAATACAATTAGCAATCCACTTAGATAGTGTGACTTTAGATACTGCTTTACCCAGAGCAAATTTAGCAAAGGAGACGAACAGCTGATCGGATTTCCTGTGACCAGCTGTTCTGTTAATATAAAAACGTAATTGTCTATGAACATCCAAGGAATGCAATTTGTATTCTCCTTTGTTTGAGTACTTGGGGAAAACACAGGTAAATTGATTGACTGGTTAATATTGGATTCAGAAGAGACCTTCGGAAGAAAAGAAGGATTGGTCCTGAGGCACACCCTATCAGGGAAGAAAGAAAGGTAAGGCGGCTTGACGCATAGAGCTTGAAGCTCAGACACTCTTCTGGCTGAAGTGATAGCTACCAGGAAGGCAGTCTTCCAGGAAAGGTACTTTAAATCAGTAGAAGCTGCAGGCTCGAAGGGAGGAGCAGTAAGGGCTTGCAGAACTAAAGACAAGTCCCAAGGTGGTACAACCTCCTTGACTGGAGGCCTCAACAAAAAAACTCCTTTGAGAAATGTTTTGCATAATTTCGCCGTCATAAGGGGAGCTGTGTCATGACCAATGTGATAATGCGAGATAGCTGCCAATTGTACCTTAATCGTGGAAGAACTAGCCCCTTGATGAAAGAGGTCTGTTAGAAAATCCAGCACTGCTGACATAGGTGCCGAGAAAGGATCCAAAGTTCTCTGTACTGCCCAAACAGAGAATCTCTTCCATTTACTCCGATAAACCTGCCTGGTGGAAGGTTTATGAGCTGCCACTAAAATGGCCTTGACAGGTGATGAGATACCGGGAGTCCTAATTAAGGATGGAACTGGAGCAGCCAAGCTGTCAACTTCAGGGTCCGCAGATTGGGAACCGACATTCCCAGAGGGTGGGAGATGAGATCCGAAATTGGATCCAGAATCCAGGGTGGATTGATTTTGTGAGACCATACGAAGGGGAACCAAGGTTGTCGAGGCCAGAACGGGGCAATGAGAATCATTCTGCTCCCCAAACTGTTGGCTTTCTGCAGAAGCCTCTGCATCAGAGGAAGTGGAGGGTAGGCATAAAGGAGACCGGGTGGCCAAGCATGCACCAGAGCATCTCTCGGGAACTCCCCTGGTGGGGGAAGCAGAGCGAAGAAATTGTCGCATTTGGCGTTTGAGGGAGAGGCAAAAAGATCGCAACAGGGTTGCCCCCAAACGGCAAAAATCTTCTTCGCTACTTGAGGATTGACAGACCACTCGTGTGGAGAAAGGATGGTGCGACTGAGCTTGTCCGCAAGGATGTTGGACTTTCCCGGAATGTGCGTTGCTACCAGAAAGCGTTTGGTGGAAATTGCCCATTCCCAGACTCTCATGGCCTCTCGACAAAGGGGGTAAGACCTGGTTCCTCCCTGTTTGTTGATATACCAGACTACCGACATGTTGTCTGTCTGAATCGCAATAGTCCCTGAAGGGAGAACGTGGTCCGCCCTCATTTCCAGGACATTTATATGCAATGACGTCTCTGTGGGATTCCACGTGCCTTGGACAATCTTTCCCGCAGAATGCCCCCCCCACCCGAGGCAAGAAGCGTCCGTGGTCACTGTGGCTCAGGGAAATGCAGCGCAAGAAGGTCTCCCTGCTAGGGGCTCCGGAGAAAGAAGCCACCAAAGAAGGGAGTCCCTGCACGCCCTGCTGACCGCAATCGGAGCGTTTAGAGAGGAACAAAGAGGGGACCACTGAACCTGAAGGGTCCATTGAAGAACCCGCATGCGTAAACGAGCATTAATGAGGAGCGGAATAGCTGCCGCCATAGAACCTAGGGCCCTCAGGACCGAAGCTGCAGTTGGAGATGGTTGCAAGATCGCTGTCACATGACACTTCAGGTTGGCAATACGGTCTGGGGCGAGGAAGGCTCGCATTGATCTGGTGTTTAGTCTTCCTCCTATGAAATCTATAACTTGTGTGGGGTTCAGTAAAGATTTCTCCCAGTTGATCGTGATGCCCAGCCTTGGGGCTAGTTGAAGAAAGTAATCCCTGGCTGAGCACAGAAGATGCCTTGATGATGCCGTCAGGAGCCAGTCGTCCAGGTACGGAAAGACCTGTAATCCCTGGAGCCTCAGGTGGGCCGCTACCACCGCTAGCACCTTGGTAAACACCCTGGGGGCTGAGGTGAGACCAAAGGGGAGGACCCTGAACTGATAATGACTGGCTCCCAGCCGGAAGCGAAGAAACTTCCTGGATCGTCTGTCCATCCGAATGTGGTAGTACGCGTCCTTGAGGTCGATGGAGCACATCCAGTCGTTCTCCCTCAAGAGGGGAAGTATAGATTGCAGGGTGACCATCCGGAACTTTTGCTTGGTTACGGACAGGTTCAGCTGGGAAAGGTCTAAGATTAGTCTTAAGTCCCCCGTCTTCTTTGGCACCAAAAAGAACCTGGAGTAAAACCCTAATCCGGTTTGATCTCGGGGGACGCGCTGGATAGCTCTTTTTTCTAGCAGCTGTTCGATTTCGACAGCTGCCGCCTCCCTTTGGTTGGGTGGAACATCTGGGAGGCTGCGAGATTTGGGAACCTTGAATAGGGGAATTGAATATCCTCTGGATATGACACGAAGCACCCAACTGTCTGTTGTTATGGACTCCCAAGAAGTCAGGTGCCTCGAAAACCGCCCCCCGACTGCCTCCAGAGACGGACAGCCGGGCAACCCTTCAGGGCTGCTGCGTGGGTCTATCAGAGAAAGGTTCTCTGGACCCAAAGTTGCCAGGAGCCCCCCTGCCTCTAGCACGACGACCTCCCCATCCTCCTCTGCCACGGAAGGACTGGTTATCCGGAGCAGGTTGGGACTGCTGCGCCTTCCGGAACCACATCTTCTTCTGTCCCTTTTGGTTCTTAGAGAAGGACCTCTGGGGAGCTGAGAAGCGGACTCCGACGGCAGACAGCGTCTTCCCGTCCTTTTCGCTCTGGACTAATGTCTCGCGAACAGTCTTGCCAAACAAGGCAGAACCATCGAAGGGGGCATTCGCGAAGGTCGCTTTGAAGGGCTCTGCAAAATCACAATGGCGGAGCCAGGCCTGTCGCCTCATGACTAGGCCTGCTCCGCTGGCTCTAGCGGCTCCCTCAGTAGCATGAGAAAGCAGCCGCATAGATGTATTGGAAACTGATCTGAGAGTGGCCATTTCGGGTGGAGTATACCTGTTTATCCTCACTCGAGATGGACTCCGGGGGAGATGCAGCGTATTCTTTAATCAGATCCCGCTGCATCCTAATGACATGTGCCATGTAGTTCAGCGCTCTCAAGGAGAAGGTTGCTGAACTAAAAACTCGCTTCCCAATGCGATCCATCGAGCGGGACTCCTTGCCCAGAGGATGCATGGAGGGACTCTCCTGGGCCAATTCCCTCTTCGTGGCTGCAGCCATCATCATGGCATCTACTGGGGGACCCTTACTCCAGTGGGTGCGGTCCGACGGAGGGGAAAGAATGCGGTCCGGGCGCTTAGGGATAGGCTCAATGGTGTCCGGATCCTTCCACGCCCTGATGGAAATAAGATCCACCAGGGGTCAGCAGGAGGACACCCAAGAGGTAGAAGGGCCCGCCTCAATGCCTCCAAGAACACAGACTCATCCGAAGAAGCCTTGGGGCAGACCACCCCTGATCCTTAACATCTCCATGATGTCTCCAAATGAGACGTCCTCAGGGGGTGACCTAGGGGAGCCTTCCCCTTCATCCAAGTCTGTGTCTACCGTGACGGACTCGGGGGAGTCCATGTGCCTCCTCTTGCACTTACGCTTCCGAGGTACTTTATCGGGGGGGCTGTCCGAGGAGTACTCTTCAGCAGTTGGATGTTCCAAGGGAACCACTTGGGACATCGAAGCGGGCTGTCCCTGGGACCGGCTGGTGGGGGCCTGGCCCAACTGCAAGGGAGTGCGGGATGGAGCCGTGGCAGGGACCGGGGGTCCGGATGTCCTCAACAGTGCCCTTTCCACTACGTCGAAAGCCGAGGGGGAGCCAGCTTCTCTAAGCCCCGAGAGCCGACCCCCACTCGGATCCGACGCACGGATCGGAGTCGGAGCCAAAACCGTCCGGATCCGAGACCGGTGCGCTCCGACCTGGGCGGAGCGAAGACACACCAGCTCCCTCGGATCCGAGGCTCGCCCTCGGCTCCGAGGTCGGGTCCGGTACCGAAGCACTCAAGGGATGGGACGGATCCGAGGTGCGCCGACCCATCGGATCCGACCCACCCCCGGATCCAAATCTGCCCGGCGCCGACAGCTCCGAACCCGTGGTATGGGTCGGAGAAGGAGCCAAGGGGCGAAAAGGTCGGCCCTCCCGGATGGGGGCTAGGAGCACTCCCATTTGCATTTGGGCCTGGATGAATTTCCTCATCATCCGGTCCATATCAGCTTCACTCATTGAAAAGGTTAACCTGGTGGAGGCCACCGAAGCAGACCTAGAGAGCCGCCTCGGAGACCTCCTAGAAGGGCTAGCCTCCTCCTCCTCGGGTCCAGGAGAGAACCGAGGGGAGTGGAGCCGAGGAGGAGGAAAGCTAGAAGGCACAGGGAGGCCGCTTAGATGGAGGAGCCGAACTGGAAGTTTCGGCTCTCGCTGAGGTGCCTCTCCTGTGCCTCTCCTCTTCTCTCTCCCTAGAGGATTCCTTCCTCCGGCAACTTAGAGGGAGGTTGAGTCCCAGCCGGAGGGAGAACCCACAGCAACAGGTTGCTGAGTGGAAGGGCAGAGGCCGGCGGTATCTGCAGCTAAAAGACCCGCCAGCACCAGCTTCGCCCTCCGCTCCCTCAAACCCCGCGGCCTCAACCCTGCCCAAATCGTACAACCACATGACAGGTGTTCAACCCCAAGATTCTTGACGAGTGTGGCCATCCGCTGGGGACAGCTTATGGCCACACTCGGTACATTTCGAGAAAACAGCCTTATGGGCTTCAGACATCACAACCCTAAGGCCTAACACAAAACACACACAAACAAACTACGCAAAACCCGAGAAAATTAAATAAAAGAGAGAGGAAAGCCTAAACACACTCAACACTAACTATATCAACAACAAAAATAGAGATTTTTAAAACTTTTTCTGTCAAAAATTCTTATCTGAACTTCAACAAACGCCAGGAGCTCCGGAATCAGTAGCTACTTGAAAAGCGGCAAACTAAATCTGAGGTCAGTCAGGGCTTGGCAAGGGGTTATGGGTAAGAGGGAGGAGCTAGGAGCTCGGAGCCTAAGCTTTTGAATTGCCAGCTCGGATCCGAGGTCGGATCCGATACCCACAGGTTGCAGACGAATGAAGTCTGCCTACTTCAGATAGGTTGGTTTCTGGTGTAGGTGCCAGAGTGGCACCAGTGCCAGGCTGCATAGGAGTGGGTACCAGTGCTGCCGTGGCCAACCCGGAGCAATCAGAATTGTCCTTGGTCTGTCTTGTTTTATCTTAAGTAATATTCTTGAAAGAAAGGGCAGAGGGGGAAATGCATAGATTGAGAGATTCACCGATGGAAAAGATAGGGCATCCACTTTCCAGGCCCTGCTGTGAGGAGTCCTGGTGCAGAATTTGCTGAGCTGATGGTTGCATGGGGAGACAAAGAGATCCACCTCAGGGGTCGCCCATCTATGAATCAGAAGATTGAAGGTGCTGGGCTAAAACTGCCACTCATGGGGGTCTAAGAGATTTCTGCTCAAGTCATCTGCGAGTGAGTTTTGTTTGCCTGGCAGGAATTGAACTTGCAGATGGACTTGAATGTCCAAGGCTGGGTTCCACAGGGCCATGGCTAACCTGCAGAGTGGGTAGGAATGGGTTCCCCCCTGCTTGTTGATGTACCACACAACTATGATGTCTGTTTTTATTAGCAGTTGTCCTGGGAGGAGTAGAGATCTGAAAGCTGTCACTGCATTTTGTACAGCTAGCATCCCTTTTTGGTTGATGTGCAGCTGAATATGACTTGGGCTCCAGTAGCCCTGAATACATTTGCTGTCCATGTGTGCCCCCCAGGCATAGTCTGATGCGTCTGTGGTTAGGGTATGGGTGGCGTGGGTTTGAGTAAAAGCCAATCCCTTGTTGTAGTTGCATGCTTCTGCCCACCAAAGGAACTCTGTCCTTAGAAAGGGTATGGTCGGAATGACAGTTTCCATGTCCTGACAATGTTGGCACCAAAGACGTTTTAAGTACCACTGAAGTTTCCTCATATGCAGTCTTGCATATGGAATTAGCAGTATACATGAGGCCACAACCCCTAGGGCTTGCATTATTTCTCTTGTGGATAGCTGGGTTCTGGTGGCCATTTATTTGAAGTAGTCTGTCAGACTTGTTTTTCTGAAGTGAGGAATGCCATCTGAGAAGTTGTTTCCAAGGTTGCTCCCAGGTATACAGTCTTTTGACTGGGTACCAGTTTTGATTTCTTTTCATTGATGGTGCACCCCAAGGAAGTGAGAAGGTTTTTCACAAATGTCAGATGCTGCGGCAGCAATTCCTGATGGCCTGCCTGAATCAGGCAGTCGTTGAAGTACGGGTAAATTTGGATATTTCTCTGCCTGCAGTATGCAATGGCTGGAGCCAGGCATTTTGTGAATACTATGGGCATGGTAGATAAGCCAAAGGGAAGTGCAGTGAACTGATAATAAATAGATCCTGCCCTGAAACGTAGATACTTCCTGCATGACTCCCTTATGGTGATGTGTAGATAGGCTTCTTTTATGTCTAGGGTGACTAACCAGGCATCCCCGGCTAGCATGGAAAGAAGCTGTTGCAGGGTAAGCATTTTGAATTTTGGTACCACCAGGAAGGTGTTGAGAATTGAAAGATCCAGGATTGGGTGCTACGAGCCCTCTTTCCTGGGTACCAGAAAGAGTCTGGAGTAGAATCCTTGAACCCTCTGTTCTACAGGAACTGACTGAATAGCGCTGATATTAAGCAGGGAGAGTACTTGGTTTTGAGCCTCTTCCCACTGGTTTAATGGAAGATCTGGGAACCCTCTTGGGGTTGGCAGTGAATGGAAATAAAATTTGTACCCCTGGGATACAATGTCGAAGACCCACCGGTCCTGAGTGATGGACATCCATTTTTTTGTATGAAGGGAAAGTTTTCCTCCTAGGGGCACAAGCAATTAGGCAGGGCTAGGAAGTGGAGTAAGCAAGTCATTGTGAACTTTTTCCGTAAGGAGATCGCTCCCTGCTTTGGGGGTGGAGGCACTCCACTGCTTAGATCTCTGCATACCCTGAGAGTCCAGTGTTTGGAAGGGCATGCCTACTGAATCTAGGGGGTTGTACCTGCAAAAAAACCCTTGACAGTCTGCATAGACTTAGCTTTTTCTTTCATCTTATTAAGAACCTCTTCTGCTTTGATGCCAAACAAACAGTCCTTATTCATGGCTTGACATGGTCTAGCAAGGTCTGCTCCTTCAGCCAAGCATGTCTTCTCAGTACAGAGCCAGTGACTGCTGCCCGGCAAGATGCTTCTAGGGCGTCAAAGCCACACTGCAAAGTATGCTTGCTGACTTGGCTTGCAGAGTACATAAGCTCCTGCAATTCTTTATTCTCTGCACAGTCTGAAAAGGTTGCCGCTTTTTGTTTAATAAGTTCCATAATATGTTGCTGGTACTTCAGCATGTAAAACTGATAATTCAATGTCCTAATAGCAAGAGTTGCAGAGGTATATACCTTCTTACTCCATCTGTCCAAGGCTCTGGAATCCCTATCAGAAGGGGTGGGATTCTTGGCTGTAGTAGCCTTGATACCTTTAGGCCCCTGGGAAATGATCTCTGGGTCAGCAGTAGGATTCTTGAAAAGGTATTTGTGAGTGTCAGGTACTCTGTAGTACCTGTCTGGTTTCCTAGGGGCAGGAGGTAAAGTGTCAGGGGTTAGACTGGATTCCATAAAAACATCATCCACAACATCCAATACAAGCGGTATTGCTAAAGGTCTGTGTTGAGGCAACTCTTGAAATTTTCTGAGTCTCTTTTTGAACTGAGGATAGTCTTGGCATTCCCAGTGGAAATGGTCTCTTAAGGTATGCAAGGTTTCACCAAAAGAAAAATCCTCTGGAGGGGAAGCAGAAGGAATGGATTCCTCTGCATCTGAATCCTCATAAGCAGATAAGGGTATGCCTTCATAATCAGAATTCTCAGAGTCCATCGGACTCCCAGTCTGTAGAAGCTGAAGGGGACTGAACTCTTTGTCTCTTAGCAGGGAAAGGCTGACTTCCCCTAATCAATGTAATGAGATCTTCGGCCATTCTAAGCATTTGTTTTTGTGGCATGGGAGCAGGTGCATGCACTTTGGTCGTCGGTTTTCCAGGTGTAGTGCATACTCTGGCCCTAAGAAACTTGGTAGTTTTGGTTAAAAAGGAAGTCGTCAGTTTGAGTTGAACATCCGTTGAATGAAGAACTGCCTCAGAAGCTAGTGCCTGCACACCAGCTCCAGACCCATCCAAGGTAGTGACATCCGCAGGTTCCAAAGTCGAAGAAGAGTCTCACGGCATACCAGACTACAAATGGGTCTTGGCAGAGGCCTGCAAATCCACTGAAGTGGGCATCAGAGACTGCAAAGGCACCTCACCGAGTACCGGTGAACTGACGACTAGCTTAACGGAAGCGTCGTCGGCAGTTTTGGACTTATGTGGTCTGTCTCTGCGTTTATCATTACGTTTTTTGGAATATCGATAGTTGGATGGCTTTCCGAAGTCATTTCAGAATACAGAGATGGAGAGCAAAAGCATTTAGTGACAAAGAGAGCCCGACGATGAATGGTTTGGACGTTAAACAAGGCACAAAACCGACAGCGTGAGATGTCGTGGTCTGGGCCTAAACAGGTGACGCAGTAAGAATGAAGATCTCTGTGAGGTATTTGCTTTCCACAGGCAAGACAATTGTTAACTTTTTCTGACATCGGTTAGAGCAAGAAAAAAAGATCCCCAACGGGGTTCTTGGCTTTAGAAGACTTCAGGATTATTCAATTCATAAACGAAACTTCAGGTAGCGGCCGACTGGCACTTGTGAACTGCTTCTGCTTCAGGCTCCTCAGCAAGAAAAACTGGTGCAATGGTGTCCGCTGCCTGTTTTTATACCCCTGATGACCTCACATCAGTCCTGGAGTGACAGCATCCGATGAAGAAATACTAAGTCTCTGGTAATTGGGCCGACTGAGGGCCACCTGCAGGTAGATAACCAAAGTGCAATGACTGCAACAGTGAAACACGAAGAACATCGAGGAACCAGTGCTGTCGGGGCCAAAAGAGAATCAAAAGCAAGACTTTGGGCTTGTTCCACATGACTCTGTGCAGGACGTCTGGCAATAGAGGAAGAGGAGGGTAAGCATATAGAAACATCACCTTACAGGAAAAAGGCCACATTTCAAGCCAGAAGATTTAGCAGTCTGGAAGAGAAAGTACAGTTGTGTGAAATGTTACCATAACGGCAGATGTCCTTCTCTTCACTGCTGCAGTATTCAAAACATTAGGAATCCCCTGCCTAGGGCAGTCCTACATCCAACCAGTATACTAAAGTCTCAGACTGCTTTAAGATATGCTGTATGTCACACATATGCTCCTTGCATAGAGTAGTGCATAAAGGTAATGTCCAGATGTACCATCCTCAGAACTGAAACTACAAATTCTAGGAGATGAGCATGTTGAAGTCAAACTAACTTCAGGAACAACTGAAATTTCCTCGTGAAGTTTGGCTAGAGGGAGTGTAGGAATGGTGGATGCCATGAAACCCAGCGCTCTCTGAAACTCTTCTTCCTCTGGTTCCAATTACAGTCAGGGAGTTTGAAAGAAGGAGATGAGGGTTAAGGTCTTGGGAAGAGGCAGTGATGCCAGCAAAGGCATTGTCTGAATCCTGCAACCCAGAAAAACATGGTCCTGAGGAGTCAAATAAGACTTTTTGAAGTTTACTGTAAACCCTAGGATCTGAAGAAGGGAGATGGCAAAATGGACATTTTGCAACAGGATCTCTGGAGAGGATGCCCGAAACAGGAGGTTGTCCAAATAGGGAAATACTTGGATCCTCTGAATCCTGCAAAAAGCAATCACAGGAGCGAGGCATTTGGTGAATACCCTTGGGGCAGTAGAAAAGCCAAAGGGCAAAGCAGAGAACTGAAAATGCTAGGAAGCAAATCAGAAATGCAAAAACTTCCTGAAAAGGGAATAAATCAAAATAAGGAGATAAGCATCCTTAAGATCCAGAGACACTATATGAGCCCGAGAAAGCAAAAGAGGGAACAAAGGCTGAAGGGACAACACTGGAAAAGTGGAGACCTTCAGAAAAGTGTTTAGATGATAGTGGTCTAGAATTGGTCTCCAAGTACCCTCCTTTCTGGGTACTAGTAACATCCTGGAGTAAACCCCCTCCCTTTTGGGACACAGGCACCTATTGAACAGTACCCCAAGTCAAAAGGTCCCGTAGCACCTCCGGGAAAAAGGAGGGTTGTTCCCAAGGGGGCTGAGGAATACCCATAAAATAAGGAAGGGATTTCCACACCATGAAATACCCTTGGTGAATAAAGGACAGAACCCAGGAATTCTGAGTAATCTGAAGCCAAACAGGAAGAGAGAGAGAGAGGTGAACAGAAAGGGGAAAGTGGCTGGGAAGAACAAGAGTCAGACAGCACTTGGTTTATCTGGAAAGGAAGACTACTGAGGCACTGAAATCTGAGCAGCCTTAGCAGGAGGAGCCTACCTTCCAATCTCTTTGCCCTTAGGAGGAGGGAGAGTTTGCCTACAAACAAAGGCTGCTTATTGGGGTAGTTTCTCTGAAATTTAGGAACAGGAGAAACAAACATGTTTGAATTCCTGTAAAGCCTTTCCCTTCTCCTGAAGGGAATTAAACAAATCAGCAGCAGTTTCACCAGCCAAGTGTTTATTATCAAGAGGGGCATCTATCAACTTAGCCTTGATTATCATCAGGCAAAGCCTGAAGCCGAAGCCAAGAATACCTCCTCATCACGGACCCAAAAGCAGCGGCCCTAGAAGAGGCATCTGCTGCATCATAACTACATTTCATGGAATGAAAAACCACCTGGGAGGAAGTCCCTAACAGGGAAAGGGCAGAAGTTTTACCCTCAGAGTCTGGAAGATCCGATATAACCTGACAAGCCTGGGACAGAAGAGCCAACAAGTACCTGGTCGTATCGGTCTGATAATTTAACAGTCCTAAAAGCCAAGGTGTACACCTTTTTACCTAGCCTTTCCATGGTTCTGGTACCTTTATTAGAGGGCAGCAATTTGGGTGAAGGAAGCGATCGAGAGGGCTTGTTAGAGGCTACAGACACCACTAAGGGGTCAGCAACAGCACACTTGTACAAAAATTTACAGTCCTCAGGCACCCTATAAAACCTATCAGGTTTCTTGGGAGTAGGGGGATGAGAATCTGGAGCTTTAGAGGCATTAGAAAACGCATCTAACAAAACAGCCTAAACAGGAGGAACAACAGAAGGTTTAGGAAATTCCATCTGCAGCAAATCATAGTACCTCTTACGAATTTCAGAGACCTGTGCACAATTCCATTTAAAGAATTCCATCATCCTGAAGATTGTGTCCCCAAAAGAAATCTCTTCAAAGTGATTATCAGAACTGGTAGATTCCTCTTCCTCTGATCCAGAGTCCAAAGGAGAAGGAATCTGAGAAGAGTGAGCAAGGGATTCCTCATCTGAATCCAACTCCTCCTCAGAAGAATCTTGTTCCCTGGGTTGTTTTAGGGGAGTAGAGGACCAAGGGGGAGCAGGAACAGAAACACCCTGAGAAGGTTTCAATGCCATCAAAGCACTAATCAAATCCTGAGAGAAGACCTGCCACTCAATCTGTGGATCCTTAAGGGCAGGAGAAATATGTTTAGTTTTTTTTTTCTTCAATGGGATGTCTGCCTTATAAAATCTGGAAGGCTCTGACCCAGGACGGCAATCAGTATTGGTAGTAGGGACGACTTCTCTGACTAAAATCTGAGGAACACCCCTAGGACCCTCAGAAATGATCAACCGTAGTTCCCCTGCATGCCCAAAATGGACGTCTGCAAAGCCTCCTCGGATGTGCTTAAAGTTGGATCCTTGCTGGCCTCCAACTCAGTTGTGGCAGAAGAATTAGACAACAAACACACTTCAGGGATCTAAACTTTGTCATCACAATGAACAAAACATGCTGGAGGGATAGGTTCCTGACCTAGAGACTCCCCATACTCTGGAATAGACTGCCCATACTTGTCAAGCAGAGCGCCTCCTTGGCCCTCTTCAAAAGGAACCTTGATGATTGGATGGAAGATAGCAAATTCATCCCAGGGATCATGTCAGTTGCCCTGCTAGACAGGGGTCCAGTGAAGTAAATCTTGTGGGAAGAAATATCCAGGGAATTGTTATCGATAGGCTTGAATAGGCAAAAAAAACAGCTGTGAGGCAGTTAACCAGCTCTCGGTCACAAAATCAAATCAAAAAAGAAAAAGAAAACTGGAAACACTCTAAAACAACAAATGTTTGACCCAAGTTCAAGTTTGCATTAAATTGCTTGTGTTGCAATTCCCATATGGATGTAAAACAAACTCTCTACCTGTCACGGGATGTGTAACAGATTTCTCTGTGAACATATGCTTGCAGTAAACACAATTCCCACATTTAAATGTACCTTGTTTCACATTTTCTACCTTAAAAAATTCCTTAGGTTGCTCCTTATAACATAACATCTGTTTCAAAGTGTTCTTCCTTTTGTACCCGAAAGCTGGTGGATCCTCTGCTATTTCCTTTAATGCCAGAACGTCCCATAAAATTGACCAATGCTGCCTAATATTTTTTACTGCTTCAGTGTTCCTGTTATAGGTAAGCATACACCTCATTTTATTTACTTGCAGTCCTGCTGTAACTCTATCCTGACTCACACTACCAAAATAGGGCTGAAGCCCTCTGCTTAATCTTTGCTGTTGTATGCTATTAGCAACACGGACTTCAGACTCTGGGTAACCGTAACCCCTGTTTAAAAAGTCAGAGACCACAACATCCAATTGTTCGGGCATCCTGTCATGTACAGTATTTAGTCTACCTACTCATTGCATCTGTAGGAATTGCGTTTACTGCAAGAGAAATCTATTACACATCCCATGACAAGTAGAGAGTTTTCTTTTTCGATTTGATTTTGTGACTGAGAACTGGTTAACTGCCTCACAGCTGTTTTTTTTGGATACTGTTATTTGTTTCGGGTGGAGGCAGACACTCGAGAAATACTGTGGAAATTCTCTTAAGAGTGAGAACTGTGATACTAAACATGACATCTGTGATTATTAAAACTTTTGGAGAGTTGGCAGACATTTCTGACAACCCACTAATAGAAGTTGAGACTATAGAGTGTGAACAGAATTGGAGAGTTGGCAGACATTTCTGACAACCCACTAATAGAAGTTGAGACTATAGAGTGTGAACAGAGCACGAGATGAAAATGTGTATGTGAATTTGCTTCCACTTTTAAATTGAAGTTGAGAGACTTTGAGCATACTTTGATGGCTTATAAACATTTACAATGGCTTTTGCTTGAAGCCTACTTGAAGTATAAGGTCATGCCAAGGGGCCTCCGTATATTAAAAATGCCATCTTACAGGGATAAATACCCCGATTTATTACGGAGATGGCAACTGATAAACTTAAGCTGCTCATTTAACTACATGGAACTCATGAATGCTTATTTTTTGCCTATGGAACAGGAATGCCGCTCCAAGGCTAAAGATCTTTATAATAATTTAGTTTCATGTGGTGATTTTACTGAGTATAGCATGCTTTTAAGTGAATCTTTTGGCAGGCTAGCAGCTTTTGAGAAGAAATTGGCCGCTAGCAAGAAGAAAAAGCTACAAAGAGATCACACAGACTTTGAAAAGGGGAATGTCTTTGGCCAAAGGAGAGAGTAGAGACCAATCAGCATGTGTGTTTGAACCACGTAGAACCGCCCCTGTTGCAAGAACCGCCCTTGCTACAACAAACTGAGCGAGGAGAATTTCCTGCTAGCTCGTCTGTTAACAGTCGATTAACAGTGGAAATAATGCCAGAAGTGACACTAACTCCGGAAGAAGGGATACCTAACACCCAAATTGGTTTGCAGAGTGGTGTAACAGGGCGGCTTGCTACAGACGAGTTACCGGTTGATGTCAAGGCTTCTGTGTCAACACTAATAGCTGCAGGAGAAGCCGCTGCAGATAGGGATGAGTTTAACTCGCCAGTTGGGCAGACGACAAAGACACCATCACAGGGAGGAGGATTGAAGTGAGATATACCAGCATGCATGGATGCTGTATGCATGAACGCTTTGGATCCAGTGGATTTTCCGCTTCTCCTCAATCAACCCCTGCCCATGCCGAATCCGAGAACAAAGATGCAGAGTCTAGCAAGCAGAGTGATGAACGAGGATTCCAGCAGGCGTCCCTTCATGAGGAGCCAATTAACCAAATAAATATGGTATTTAACTTATCCACACATGTACTTACACAAGCAGATCTATCTGTGCTTAATAAAGGCTTGTCATTTGTACCATCTGCAGTATCAGACATTTCAGAAACATTGACCGAGGTTAAATATTTTATACGTAATTTATGTTTGAAAACATGTTTTCCTAATGCTGATGCTGGTTATTATGTAGCTAATGGTTTAAGGCGAAGTAGTACCTTTGTGCCATTTAATAATGTCCACTTGCAAGTTTTTGAAAAGATGGTAGAGCAAGACATATATAATTTATATCTGAAGAATAATGTACCCACATTTTACAATTTAACTAAGGAAGAGAATGCTGCTATTCACTCTTTGATAAATAATTCAGATCTTGTAATAAAAAATGCAGATAAGGGGGAGGCATTGCTATATTTTATATGGAAAAAATGAAGCTTATGTTGCAAGGGGATGAATATAGTAACATTACAAAGAGTGAAAGTAATCGCTTATGTCTCAAATTAAAGGAAGCATTGAATGTTTTCCATGATAGTGGTAAGCTTGATGATAGAATGTTTGACTATTTATTTGTAGAAAATCCAAAAATACCTTGTTAGTTATGGGATACCTAAGCTGCACAAGGATCGGACTAACCAACCCATGAGGCCGATTGTGTCTGCTCGTGTGTGGGTTACAGAACCCCTGTCTAAGTTTCTAGAGAAAAATTTAAGATCTGTATTAGAAAAAAGAGAAACTATTTTAAAAGACACTAACACCTTTTTAAAGCAGTTGTAGGAATGGTCAAGTAAACAACTTCCTATTAGTTCCCATATGGTGACAATGGACGTTGATTCATTGTTTACATTAATACCTCACATACATGGTGTTGAATGTGTCAGAATATTCTTGGAGAGGTTTTCAGACTATGATACTGAGAAGATCAAACTATTGTGTGACCTATTAAAAATGTTTTTAACATCAACTATTTTTATTTTTGACACTAGTCTGTATTATCAAGAAAGAGGAGTAGCAATGGGAACAGCAGTTGCAAATACCTATGCGAATACTGTCATGTACATGTGGGAAGAGACATACATGTTGTCTTTGACTAATCCTTTTAAGAAGTGTATTAATTTTTATAAAAGATTTGTCGATGATCTTTTTGTGTGGGAAGGTAATCGAGATAAATTTGAACAGTTTATATTATATGTTAATGGAACTACTACTTGTCTAAGATTCAAACATGATAGATCTATGAAACAGATTACATTCCTTAATGTAAAATTAAAGAAGGATGAGCAGGGTACAGTATATACAGTACTATACAGAAAGGAGGTTAAGTGTAATAGTTACTTGCATCGTAATAGAATGCATCCTCCATTTATGTTTGGAAATACAATAAAAAATCAGATGCAACGAGTAGTTAGACTGAATACTGTACATGACAGGATGTCCAAACAATTGGATGTTGTGGTCTCAGAGTTTTTAAAGAGGAGTTACCCAGAGTCTGAAGTCCATGTTGCTAATGGGAGCATACAACAGCAAAGATTAAGCAGAGGGCTTCAGCCCTATTTTGGTAGTGTGAGTCAGGATAGAGTTACAGCAGGACCGCAAGTAAATAAAATGAGGTGTATGCTTACCTATAACAGGAACACTGAAGCAGTAAAAAATATTATTAGGCAACATTGGTCAATTTTAAGGGACGTCCTGGCATTAAAGGAAATAGTAGGGGATCCACCAGGTTTCGGGTACAAAAGGAAGAACACTTTGAAACAGATGTTATGTTATAAGGAGCAACCTAAGGAATTTTTTAAGGTAGGAAATGTGAAACAAGGTACATTTAAATGTGGAAATTGTGTTTACTACAAGCATATGCTCACAGAGAAATCTATTACACATCCCATGACAGGTAGAGAGTTTGTCTTACATGCATATCGGAATTGCAACACAAGCAATTTAATGTGAACTTGAACTTGGATTAAACATTTGTTGTTTTAAAGTGTTTCCAATTTTCTTTTTCTTTTTGGATAAGCTTGTATAGGCCCTAGGGCCGATAGCCTAGTACCAACCTATGAACAAAGCCAGGTGAACCTCTGGGCATTCACTCACCTTGGGAGAGACACCTGTTGGAGGTTAAACAGTGAATAGGTTTTGTGGCCACCTTCTTCCCTGATGGCTGTCTCTTGGGGCAAGGAGTTCCCTCCATTGTATCTTTTGCGAGAAGTTTAAGATGCTGATTCTCAAGATACAGTACCAAAGAAGAAAGTCTTCTACACAAAGTTTTAGGTACAAAAGCCTGACAGATGGAACAGGATGTATGGTTGTGCAAGGAGCCAAGGCAAAACAGACTCTGTTTACAGCAGTCTTTATGGGGAATCTGTTTCCCACACTGGCATTTACCCATCTTGGATGACATGAAACCCCACAAGCAGTAAAACGAAAAGAAAAGTAAAAAAAGGAATCCCAATGGGGCACTTATCTGCAACGACTTGGTGAAACCAGCAATGAAATACAGGTGTTCAGACCGTTGGATCAAGAGATGGCGTTCAGACTGGCAGCGAACAAGTTCTGAGGATGGTATGTCCAGACATTATCTTTATGCCCTATGCTATGTGAGGAGCATACATGTGGAGTATGGCATACCTTAAAGCAACCTAAGGCTTTGGTATACTGGCTGGCTGTAGGACTGCCCTAGGCAGGGTATTCCTAGTGTTATGAATACTGCAACAGTGAAATGGAAGGACATCTGGGAGTGTTGTCAGTTCAGAGAGGAGGTAAAAGGGTGAACTCTGTTCAGGAAAATCTCACTGTAAAACTAAAACATCCATTCCTGAGGATCTGCTCTGGATTTGATCAGAGACTGTCACGGTACTGTGCTATGAGGGAATGTAAACTACCAGCAGAGTTAGTTGATTACTGATTGCAAAATCTCAGGCCTAAAGAGTTGAACTGTAAAGAAAGTAAGATTATGTGATCCACTTACTTGTTTACGTACCACATCACTGGTGCTGTCTGTGAAAATTCTCAAAATACCAGGAATCCAAAGAGTGTGTAAAGCATGAAAAGCCTGAAAAGCCAGAAACAGAGCACTCAAATCTTTTATGTTGATGCGGTGCATTTGTTGCTCAGGAGACCAAACTCCCTGGACCCTGATGTTGTTGGAAGAAGCTCCCCAACCCTAATCTGAAGCATCTATGTACAGGTCCTGAGTGGGAAGAGGGACTTGAAAAGGCAGATCTGGATTCAGAGAAACCTGCTGAATCCATCAAAGGAACTTGAGTTTGAAGCCTGGCAAGAGAAGGGTGAGAAGACGCACAGGATGGCAATGTGCAAGCCAAACAGTTCTCAGATACCACTGAAAACTTCCTCATATACAGCCTGGCGAAATGAACTATAGGAATGGTGGATCCCATTATGCAATTAACTCTTTTGCAGGGAGTTGTTGCAGGGGAAGATTGAGACTGAAAAGCAGCAGTTAAGGAAAGGTCATTGGAAGGAAGAAGCAATACAAATCATTTGAAAGGTCTAAATCCAACTTAGAAAACTTGGTCTTGAGAAGGGGTAAGAACAGAGTTTTTCAGATTTACAGTGAACTCCACATTGTGGAGGAGAAGCATGCTGTACTTCTGATCTTGAAGAAGAGGGTGCTGAGATGGAATATAAATCAGCATGTTGTCTAAATAAAAATAAATCTGAAATCCTTGCAGTCAGCAGGAGGCTACTGCTGGGGCCAGACACTTGGTAAAAGACTACTGGGGCTGAAAAAGAACAAAAGGATAAATCAGAGAACAGAAAGTGTGAGGAAGAAACACAGAAATGTAAAAACTTCCTTGGGTGAACAGAAATGTAAAGATAGGCATCCTTTAGATCCAGAGACACCAGGAAAGCCTGAGGAAGCATCAGGAGAAAAAGAGAATGGAGAGAGAGCATCTTGAAAGAGGACATTTTCAGAAAGGTGTTGAGAAAAAGGAAAATTGAGAATGGGCCTCCAAGAACACTCCTTACCTGGGAACCCAGAACATTCTGGAGTGAAACCCCTTGCCCTTCCGAGAGGGTGGAACTGTCTGAATGGTTCCTTGAACCAAAAGGTCTTGAAGAACCAAAGGAAAATGAGGAAGATGGTAACAGGGAGATTGGCAAACGCCTGAAAAGGGAGGAACAGACTTCCAAAAAATGAAATATCAGTTCTGAATTATGGAAAACACCCACAAATCTGTGGTTATGCATTGTAAAAATCAGCAAAGGCAGAGTGAATACGGTCATGGGGCAAAAAGGGTTGAATCTCAAATGAAGGCAGATTTGTCAGGAAAAGAAGGCTTTTGACCTTTAGAACCATGAGAAGGTTTGTCAGGAAAATCCTCTCAGAAGAGCTCTTAGTCCAGAGAGGCTGTCTCAGCTGCCTCCTCATAATGGAAGTGTTAGAAGGGCAATTCCTCTAAAACTCAAATGGGAGACAGGAAGATCTGCTTAAGATCTTGCATGACCTTCATTTTATTCTGCAAGGTCTTGACATGTTTAGCTGCTACAAACCCAAAAAGATTTTGGTTGTCCAAAGGAGAGACCAACAACTTAGCCTTAATGTCTTTAGGAAGAGACTGAAGCTGAAATCAGGAATATCTCCTCATAACCTACACTGAAACAGCTGCCCTTGAGCAGGCATCAGCAGCATCATAACTCCACTTTTATAGAGTAACAAGTTACCTGGGAAGCAGTGCTCAAAAGAGATATAGCAGAGGATTGAACTTCTGAATAAGACAAAACAAAACAGCACCCCCAAGAAAAGCCAGGACATATTTAGCCATATAGGTCTGTCAATTTATCTCTCTGAAAGCTAATGTAGCAGAGATGTACACTTGTTTTTTCATGATTGCCTTTGTCAGAGGGCAACATTTGGAAGAGTACAGCAAATTAAAAGGTTTGTCACTGGCTACTGGATCAGAAGGAATAAACTTCTGAGCTTCGATAACTTTACAGAACCAGTCAGGTTTCTTTGGAGCAGGGGGCTGGGAATCAGAAGAGAGGCAAAAGAAAAGGGGTCTAAAACAGCATGCAAGACAGGAGGAACTGCAGAAGACTGAGGGGAATCAATCTGCAAAAAGTTATAATACCTTTTCTGAATAATCTGCAAACAGAATATAAGAGATCTGGAAACAAATGCTTTTAAAATTTCCATCATGTGGACAGCAGTATCCCCAAAAGACAACTCTTCAATGAGGGAATCAGGGGAAAGTGAATCTTCTTCCTCAGACCCTAGAGTTAAAGAAGAATGAATTTGAGAAGAGTAAGCCAAGGACTCTCTTCTGAATCTAAGTCTACCTCCTCTTCACAGGAATCAACCTCTAAGTTTTTTAGAAGGAATACAGGACCAGGAAACAGGGGAAGGAACAGGCAACTCCTGAGGGGCTATCAAAACCATAAGAGCCTTGAAAAGACCCTGACTAAAATCCGGTCACTCTCTATGTGGATCCTTAGCTACTTGAGCCACATGACTGGGTCTCTCTCATTCTTTTTCAAAGGAGCATCAGCCCTAACAAATTTAAGGGGTTCAGGCCCTTGGCCGACTTCAATAAGGGAACTAGGTACCGCCTTCCCCTAACCAGAATCTGAGAAATCACCCTAGGATCCAGTGAAATAATTAGCTGCATTTCCCCCTCATTGTCTAAAGCAGATACAGGCACAGTCTCAGCGATGTGTGGGTAGGTAGCCACCCTTTCAGCCACTGATTGGGTTGTGAGAGAGGGGGTTGTCAGTAGAACCAGACAGTCCTCGGGTTCTTCATTCAACCCAAAGGAGATGTCCATAGGAGGCTGGGCAGCAAAATAATTAGTACTTTTTGATTTCTTCTTAAGCAGTGGCTGAACAGCAAGACAGGAGGATTCAAAAGGCATGGAACTCTGAGCCAGAAGCTTCAGTCATTAATTTACTAAATAAATAGGAATGACATTTAACTGCCTTTTGTCTTTGGTAAGAAAGCCTGACAAATCTCACACTGTGAATGGGTGTGCCAGGACAAAAAAAAGGCACTTCTCATGTCTATCCTTATGGAGAATTTGCCTCCACTCGCTCGCATTTTCCCTTCATGGAGGACATGTAAAAGGTAATACATCCCAAAGAAAAAAGAAAGGCCCAACTGGACACTTATTTTGTGAAGGCTTTATAGCTGTATCCATGTGCTATACGACTGCAGACAGACCAAAGTATAAAAGTAGTGTTTGGACTGGTGGCAAAGTTGTTCTGAGGATTAGGCACTCGTATGTTCATAGGTTGGTACTAGGCTATCGGCCCTAGGGCCTATACAAGCCTAGACATAATTCCCTGGCTATTTCTTCCCACACTATTTACTTCTCTGGACCCCTGTCTAGCATGGTAACTAAAGTGATCCCCGGGGTGAATTTCCTTTCTCCCATCCAATCATCAAGGTTCCTTTTGAAGAGTGCCAAAGAGGTGCTCTGCTTGACATGTATGGGCAAGTCTATTCCAGAGTCTGGGGAGTCTCTGGGTCAGGAACCTATCCCTCCAGCATGTTTTGTTTATTGTGATGACAAAGTTTAGATCACTGGAGTGTGTGGCTTTGAGGGATTGGGATTTCTTTAAAATGTAGCATGTCCAACAGCTCTGGGTTTGACATGGCCTTGTATGTTAAGCAGAGATCGCCTCAGAGTAGACAATATGCGACAGAGTATAGCTGGAGTTTTTCTAAGGTGGTCAGCACAGGGCATCTGCTTTAGGCCTGTGATTCTTTTAGTGAGGTATTTCTGCGGCCTTTCCAGTTGTAGCAGATGTCTTGAGAGGTACATACCAAATGGGGCGTTGTATTCTATAATGCGTCTAATGAGGAATGAGTACAGTGGGACGATGACCTCCTTTTTTCTGGATGAAAAGCCCTTAGTGATGAGGTGTGCCACATAGGATTTCCTGACTGTTGTGGCGATGTGGTTATTGAAGGCGAGACCACTGTCCACCTATGTCCCTAAGTCTCTTATCACACTTTCAGTGTTTAGTGTACTGCCACCTATGTGGTAATTCATGGGTACATGTTTTTTCCCAAAGGGGATAACTATACATTTCTTGGCACTGAGCTTGAGCCCATGGCTCTGGCACCAAGCATCTGTTTCTGTAAGGCCCTTTTGTAGAGTATCCACATAATTTGGGGATTCAATAATGGTTCCCAGTTTGCAGTCATCTGTGAACTTTGTTAGCCAAAGTCCCTTAGTGTTGGCCTGCACTTCAGAGAAGTATATGCCAAACAAGAGAGTTCCCAGGACTGAACCCTGAGGTACTCCACTTGTCACTTGTCTGGAGCTGGATTTGGAGTCAGCTACTTTTATAGTGTGGGTTCTGTTAGTAAGCCAGTTGGCAACCCATCAAGTGACTTAGGGATTAATGCCCAGCTTAGTAAGTTTATATATGATTCCAGAGTGGGGGATGGTGTCAAAGGCCTTGGCGAGGTCCAGATAGGCTGTGTGGACTGCCTTACCCTCTTCCACGGCTCTGGAGACTGATTCGAAGAAGTCAATCAGGTTTAGGAGACAAGATCGGCCTTTCACGAACCTAAACTGGGTGGAGTCCAGTGTTTGAAGGTTGCCAATGTCATTTATGTACAGGCACTTGGAGGATGCTAAGGCTTTCATATGCTGGCCACACATTTGTCTATCCTCTGCAGAATATTTCCTTTAGTAAGGCATACTGCAACAGTAATAAGGAAGGATATTCAACATCTTTATTGTTGTGCCCCTACTTACATGTGTTCTTCTCCAAACAGCTCAACCCTCTAAACCCTTACTGATACTCATTTCTTTTGTGACCGCAACAAAGCCAAAGTTTAATGAGTTTTCTTTTTAATCAAACCATTACATTACTTCCAAGCTCCATATGTTTTCTTTTATTTTCCTCTTACGGGGGAAATAAAGACACTACTACTTTGCTCATCATTCTTCACCTCTATTTTAACTGTGATGGACAAAGTGTCAGTCAACAGATAAGTGAGAATGACTATTACAAATGTACAGCTCTCGGTTGTGATAACTTTGCTACTACAACCTCTCAGGTCACATTGACTATGTTTTACTTGTCTTTTCAGTTTTAATTCCCTAGCTCAAATTAAACATTAAATTTGCATTTGAAATATGAAATAAATGCTAGGTAGGAAGTGAAATTACTGATGCAACATACTTAGAATGTATTATATGCAAGTACAATAAAAAACTGAGGCAAAAAATGTTGTAGCTTCTGTGATAGAGTACTTTATCTGATGCATGGAAGGACAATTTCAAAGCTCTTACCAACACTCTTCTCTGTCTAGCATTCTGTGAAGATCGTTTACCTCGAGACCTCACACCTAGAAGGAAAAGCATATTATTGATACATGTGAAAGGAAATGCCACAGAAATCAAACGTGGTTATTAAACAGTCAAGACACCTTTAACAGAATTAAACCACTGGCCATATAAAATAACTGTAAAAAATATAAAATGTAAAGACATGACATCTTTGTAAGAGTTCTAGGCTTAATCCATACCTATAGTACGCATGAGAAAACAGATTTGAATTTGAACAGGACCATAGTAACAAAATGCACTGAGCACGCAAACCTGAAGCAACATTTTATTCCTCCATGCTGGTGAAGCAGCATTTTGTTTCACACTGTTCATGGAACAAATTTGGGACTGAAGAGTTGATATGCCCTGACTGCACTGTGCGTCTTAGAAGCTATACTCCGTACTGGCCCCAGTACCTTCTACGCCCACAGCCATTAATATTCTGACTCATTTCAATTCTAAAGAAGAAGCCATCATTTGCACCTCCATCTCTAAGTACCATGGTAAAGGATTTTTTCCATTTTTGGGGTGGGGGATACCAGGAAATTCTGGAATCTGGTCCTTCTGAATGCTGAAAATCATAAGATTTCTTGTAATATAGCATTTTACGTCACAGCCACTCATTCATCATAACCAAAAGTTATGTACAGACTACAAGTTACCCAGAAAAACAGGTCCATCTTCTTTAACAGTACTAATTATGGCCAGCAGGTAACACTTTCCCAGGTTATAAAATGCACTCCATTTACCTCATAACAGATTCATAGATATTCCAAGGTTCATGACCATTCCCACCATGCCATTACCTTCCCTCAGGCCACACTCCCTTTCTCCAGAACCACACCAGTTAATCCCAGAGTAAATTTATGGATACCTATCCAGTTTATGTTTAAAGAAGATACGTTACACTGCTTAACATGCAGGAGAAGTTTATTCCAGATGTTTGGTTGATGCTGGATTACAAACCTGTTCCACCACTTTATTTTACTTGTCTGTTGGTGAAGCTTTAGGTCCTCATTCTCATACTGCTTGACATACTGAACTTGTAGATAAACAGAAGGCCCAGGACAATCAGGTCCTTAATGATGCAGAGAGACACATTTCAAAAGATACCTACCCTCAAAGAACTCGTAAGACAGTGAATAAAGGGACAGAGCTTCCATCCTCTCTTGGTAGCTTAACTGACTTTAAGCCTATGATCTTTTTCGGTTTGAAACCTTTGGGGTCTTTCCAATTATATGAAATATTTAGTGAGATACATTTCAACGATGGTACTGTACTTGATTATCAACCTCAATGTTACAGGAGTAATAACCTCTTTTGACCTTGATGATATTCCTTTAGCAATTACCTGAGCTAATTAAAAGGATTTTCTGACAACTATTGTCACATGATTATCAAAATAATGGGTTCTCAACCCAAACACCCAGGTCCCTAACTATATTTTTATTCTGTAGTTGTGTGTTGTCTATACAGTCAACAGATAAGTGAGAATGAGTATTACAAAGGTACAGCTCTTACCAGGAAAAGTTAATTCTGGAGGTTTTGTCAGTTTGTGGTAATCTACACATTTTGTTAGCCAGAGGACTTGTCTCTCAACTGGAAGATCTGAGAAGCAAATACCAAAAAGGACAGGTCACAGCACAGAGCCCCGAAGGACACCACTGGTCACTTTCATACTTTTTGATGTGCACCTGCAACTGGAACTTTGCGGGTTTTGTCTTTCAGGCAGTTTACCGTCCATTTAAATAGGTCAATTTTTTACAGCATTTAGCTTTTGGACAACTGCATCCAGAATGGTGTCAAAAGCCATAGCCAGGTCAAGATATGCTGCAGGTACTGCACTGCTACCATCTACAGCTTACAAAATACTTTCAAAGAGTCTTACCAAATTAAACAGATTGACTTTGTCAATATTAGATGCTAAGATTTAGGGGTCGCATCTAACAAGATTCTTGATGTCATGGTTTATGAAGTCAGTTATAATATGCAATATAATAGTAATAATAATGCACTATGGTGTCAACCATTTCCACATTTAAGACATGCAAGGGTGCTGAAAATTGGAAAACTAAAAACCTTAAACCAACTATGTCAGAGGCAGGATAGGTGAAAGAACGTATATTAATGGTAGATGATTTACTCTTCCAGATGTATCATTATGATTAAATACACGATTTATCATATATATAATAACAGGAGGTCCATTCTCCATAACAAGAGGAGCAAGCAAACTTATCTGCGTAGTTCCACTTATGAGACTATACCAAATATAACAGTGACTCCAAAGGATGACCTACACTTGGACATCCCATCATCATTACAATGTCTTGCAAATGTGCTGGCAGTAAACAAAGTATTTGCTACACAAATAGCTCCAACAGCTGTGGTTCTGAAAAAGTTGCAGATAAAGAAATGTTCTAGTAGAATGAACATTTGGAAGAAAAGAAACAGACTCCATACTTATTAAAGAACTGGATACAGTTATCCAGACAGTCTAGCCACCCTTTCTTTTAGAGGGGAGTGATACACAGCTGGCTATTACTGCAGACAGACTTTGTCCTCTCTACCACAGAACCCTTTGATTGTGCACAAGCATACAATGGGAAACTACTCTCCCTGAGTAAAGTACTGAACAAGAAAAATGGATAGATGGCTAACCTAATTACCCAGAAATTAAATGCTTACTTGGGCTGGACTCCAAGTGGTCTATTGTGATCAGTGTTCTACTCAGTAAACAAACTAACAAAAATAAATAAATATAGACCCAGTTTAGTCCAGACACTTTAGGTGGAAAGGAATGAGGCATTGATAAGCAATGACTGAGCCTGCCCACTACAGAAGTGGCTGCCCCAGGAATGTGGCTGTCAATAAGGAAGTAGTCTGTTCATATGGTCAGTTCCTACATCCTCACTGCTTTTCAGCAGATAAGACAGCACAGAGGTCCACCCTGTCTACCGAACAAACCACTCATGTCAAAACACTGTCATGTTTTAAGTATGAATGACTATAGCACCTTGGGCAGGAAGTCTTGAAAGTCCTAAAGTGTGAGGAGGGGAGGTCCTCTTCTTTATAAGACTGATTTGCAAACTGGCCTCTGTCTGTGTTTATACATCTTGGATAGTTTGCCCTGACAACGTCCCCCCAACCAGGGTAAAGGTGTCCATAAAGATAGCCACTACAGGTGTGTGAACCTGTAATGGACTTTCCAAAGTGATGTCTGCAGTTTATAACCACCAGCACTTGAAAAGCAATATGAATGGACTGGAGACTCATTCTTGAATGTTTATGAAATCCACAAATTGGAACCACCGAACCTTCAGTGCCCACTGAAAAATTCACATAAAATATCTTGGAAAGAGAAGTATGTAGCTTCAATTCACAAGACTGTTGAATAAATGAAGGATGTTAATGACCTAAAGAATTTGCAAGACCGGGTTATGCAAAAGAAAGACCCTATCTGGGAGCCCACAAACCCTGTAAAACACAGTGTCTAAGGTAAATTTTATGAAAGTTAAAATTTTTAAAGGCTCCAAATGGTAGTTTGTAGTGTAAGATGAGAAGACTCTCAAGCACATATCAACCTTTTCAGTGAGACAATGGCCAGGAGTCAGCTGTCCAGGAAGGGGAACACCTTCACTCCTAGCTACCTCTGGTTCACTGTAACTAAACAGTCTAGGGACTGAGATGGGGCCAAATAGTACAATTCAAGATTGGTAATGACAGGCTCCTATCCAGTAGTGTAAAAACCGCCTGGCCTCCTAAGCAATCTTGAGGGATCAGTCATCTTGGAAGGCAGAGTATTTCCAGTCTCCTTCTGATAAACATGGAAAGATGGATTGCATTCTGACTATTCACAAGGTTTCTTCTCGGAGAATATAATTTAGGTCATTCAAATCTAATACAGTACTGTTGTCCTTTATCTTTTTGGACACCAGAAGTAATAACTTAGTGCTTTTAGGTTTGGCGGGACCTCTTGTATACCTGTTTTCTTGAAGAAGCTTAATACTTTATTTATTGCTGCAATGTTTTGATGGGGTGAATCATTTGTAAGGGGGAGGAGGCCATGAATCATGTAGCCTCTGGATAGTTATCCACTTGACCTAGGTGATGGCCAGCCCCACCTGCAAGTGTTGGGACAGAAGACTACTGTCTAGTTCCAGAATGGGATAATCAAGTAAAGTTCAGGGGTTCTGGTGCTGTCACCCAGAGGGATGAACTATACTTCATCTGTTGATGACAATTATTCCAATCTCGGAGTTGGTGACAGTTCTGACAATTACCACAGTATGTTTGATTCCTACCAGTTCTCTGCTTATTTGGCTGCTACTGGCCATGCCTAAACTGCAGTCAATGAAGGCTATGCCATGTCTTTGGAACAGTGCACTGTAGAGACTAAATTTCACTTGCCTTGCTTTTTTACTTCCCATGTTTACTAGGTGAATTCCAATGTGTTCCATAAAGGGCAGACCCATCAAAGGAGTCATTCATAAAGATCACTTTCATATTCTTGGTGTATATCTGCCAATCAGAGCCAGGCATGACAATGTAAGCATTTGACAGAACCTGCAGCAAGCCTAAACCACTTGAGGATTTGTAGGAACACCACAAAGTGAGGGTGTAGGTGATGAATCAACTGCACTGTATCTGCAATCTGTGTTTTAGCTGTTTCTCCAACAGCTCATCCAACCACCAATGTATTTCATTTGCTAGTTCCAGCTAGAATCTAACTGTGTACAAAAATACTTCGTTGGTATGCAAAGCAAATCTCTTCAATGCTTCTGACTCTTTATTTGGAAGATGGAAGGCAGGGCTGTACAGGTTTAGAGACTTTTTAATGGCAGCTAAAGACAAAACAGACTCAGGTTTGGGAGTCTTCATCTAATAAATCCATTCATTGGGAGGCTGGAAGAGCTTGTCTGGTCTCCTTGGGGTAGGTGCCACAACAATGGGATGTTCAAATGCAATTTTTGTCACCAGTCTGATCTTTCTGTATATAGCTGGGGCCAACCAGGTAGAGAAGTGTGGGGGGTTGAAAATCCCCCTACAGTCTCTTTTGTGGAAAGATAGTATGGTCTGTGTACCTCCTTTGGCTTCATCATTTCAAGAAACTAGGGTCATCAGGATGAATTTTCGGGGTGAGGTGGTACTGTGTCTTCTTCATCTTTGATATCTGGAGTGGAAGACTGCAGGAAACAATCTACATACTTCACCTTGCTCATTTCCTACTATGCTTCAGATGTGATGGGCCCAAAGAAAAGAAAATTGCATTAGGTCCAGATACTGTGAGGAGACATGATCCTGCTGTCCAACAACTATCTGCAGGTGTGCCTAATGTTGCAATGGGTGCAGGCACAGAGGGTAAAAAATACAGAACTGCTTGCATTAACAGTGTTGACAGAGATGTTGATGCAACTATCCAGGTCAAAGGCATCGCACAACAGCCAAAGAATAGAATCCCAGGAAGCCAGCACTGACACTAAAGATCTCAGCATCAAGCCTGACTGCTGACAGACTGACAAACCCATTGACTCCAGGCCGGAAAGCAAGGGCCTCAAACCCAAAGGTATGAAGGCCAACTCTGCTGAAGTTAACAGGCAGCAGCAATATCTGTGTCAAGAGCATGAACTTGAAGGTCGAACCTTTGAGTTTAAGCTCGAAGGCAACATCAACACTGGAGTCACTGACATTGTGGACACCGACACATGAAATCTGTGTCCCAAATTCAAAACCAGGTTTGACTTCTACAATCCGATGAAGCTGACCTCAGTGCTTGCTGCATCGATTTTAGCCTCCTTAGGGCCAGCATAAATAGGGGGCCATTGAGGAAGATCTTGTGGAAAATTTAAGGACTGAAAAAATCCTCTATTTACCCAAAAATTAAGGGGGCGGGGATAGAGACAGCAAACATATTTTGCTGGGCTCTTATAAAGGACTAAACAAACTTGTTGCAATCAATATTTAGTGGAAGAATGGAGATGGGCTTGAGTCTACTGTCAGTAAAATCTAGCTCTATCATTTGGGAGACTTCTTCATCAGTCAAAGAATTCAAATCTGAAGTAATCAGTTTGACAGGAGATTTTCCTGAAACAACAAATGAGAAAACTCCTTTAAAGGAATACACTACATCATTAATTTTAGCCTTTTTTCACACTGAGGACCTGGAGAGGTGTGTGGATGTTTTTCAGCCTTGCACTTTTGTTTCTTTTAATGCTCAGGAGAATCTCCTTCAACAAAGACAGACTCTGATCTTGAAGGTGAGAGAGTTAGCTTTGAAGAAGCCTTCAGTGTTGAAGCTCCATCAATGGTGGACAAAAGCCATTTCACCATCTTAAATAACTTCAGTTTGTTTCTCTGACCTACACAGCAGTAGGGTGAAATACATATTTCACAAACATTAAAATGCTCTTCTCTGAAACACAAATATAAAAAAATATCTGTCCTCAGTTGGCATCCTAAGATTAAACCTACAATTTTTATTAAATTTGTTAAAGCAGAATCATACACAAGAGAAAACCCACTCCAAATAGTTGAAACAAGAGCAATTAGTGAGATTTTAACAGTTAATAGCCAGAGAACTTAAAAATGTAACAGGAAAACTTTATCAGAAAAAGGTGAAGTGATGAAATGTCATAAGGCCTAGGGAACGGATTCTGAAAGATAGACAAACAGATCAAAACCAGTAGAAAAAAATGATTTTCTTAACTTGTGTTGCCTATGTAGAAAAAAAAAGAGGGAAACCTTGATGGAAACAATTACCACAGATACAATTATTTTTTTGAAAAGTAGCTTGGGGTCGTTTCTCAGATATGACTAGTTTAAATGCAAAACAAAGCATATTACTGGCAACAGAAGAGTTAGTAACTTAGAAAAGTTTCAAGAGCCAAACTACCAAATACCCAATGGCATTATTCCCTGCTTTGAAAGACGGCAGACCTCTTCCTCATATGAGATCAGACGTTTCAGTTATATATTTTGCTTTCAAGCAAAGCAGATACTGCAGAAATTCAGCCAAAGTGTCTACAACTTTCATATTAAATTTTTGTTTTAGCTTCTCATCAGTATTTCTATTCGGAAACAGCTGGAGAGATCTAGCTACAAAATTTGATTTGTGGTGACATGAATTTGCTATATTTAGGATGGGATGGCAAATCTAACTCAAAGAAGAGCTGACTGGGGGAACCAGAGGAAGATGTGGTTCAGAGGTATCAGCATATGGAGCTCGGTCCATGAAATACAGTCTGGCATCTGTTTTCTAGTTTCTATTGTCAATTTGAAGAACTTTTGACAAGTTTCTATTTGAAAGTTATGCTGCTCTTCAAAGAATGCATTCACACACCTTGCTTATCTTGGGAAGGAACCTAGTGAAATGATTTATCCACCATCAGCAACCAAATTGCCAAAACCAAAAAGATGGAGAAACTAGTGTGCATGGAAAAGTGATTAAATCCAAAAAAGGGTTTTAGTTTAGTTACATTTTTTCTTGAGGGAACATTTCAGAATCTAAGTCTAAAACAATGAAAATGGGATATTAAGAAACATGCAAAAGAAATAATTAACCAAAAAAGGGGTTACACTTGATTTTAAATAACTGCACAGTAACAGTTGACAGTCACCCTTCTTGTCTATGCTAAGGCCAAACATTGTAGTATAATCCAATAACGTAGCTAGTGTCATCAGAACTTTTTTGTTCCAGGCTAAAGCAGACAGAATACAACCAAACTGGGCTAGAAATTACACCACAAATCTATTGGACTAATGATGTGCATTTAAAAAAAACTTTAACAAGCAAAGATGAGCTATTAAAAGTTTTCAGCATTTACGTACAAAAAAGCTCCATTAATCCCTAATGAATAGTTGACCTAATAACAAATCATCATCTTCTTTCGGCTGTTCCCGTTAAGGGTCGCCACAGCGGATCATCTGTTTCCATTTCTTCCTGTCCTCTGCATCTTGCTCTGTCACACCAACCACCTGCATGCCCTCTCTCACCACATCCATGAACCTTATCTTAGGCCTTCCTCTTTGCCTGTTACCTGGCAGCTTAATCCTTAGCATCTTTTTCCCAATATACTCTGCATCCCTCCTCAGCACATGTCCAAACCAACGTAATCTTGCCTCTCTGGCTTTGTCTCCAAACCTTCCAACCTGGGCTGACCCTCTAATATACTTATTCCTAATCCTGTCCACCATCGTCACACCCAGTGCAAATCTTAACATCTTTAACTCTGCCACATCCAGCTTTAACTCCTGCCTTTTTGTCAATGTCACTGTCTCCAACCCATATAACATAGCTGGTCTCACTACCCTCTTGTAGACCTTCCCTTTCACTCTTACTAGTACTTGTCTGTCACAAATCACTCCTGACACTATTCTCCACCCACTCTATCCTGCCTGTACTCTCTTCTTCACTCACCATTACTCTGAACTATTGATCCTAAGTATTTAAACTCATCCACCTTCGCCACCACTACTCCTTGCATCCTCACCATTCCTCTATTCTCCCTCTCATTCACACACATATATTCTGTCTTAGTCCTGCTGACCTTCATTCCTCTTCTCTCTAGAGCATATCTCCATCTCTCCAGGGTCTCCTCCACCTGTTCCCTACTCTCACTACAGATCACAATGTCATCTGCAAACATCATAGTCCACAGGGACTCCTGTCTGATCTCGTCTGTCAACCTGTCCATCACCATTGCAAATAAGAAAGGGCTCAGAGCTGATCCTTCGTGTAATCCCACCTCCAGCTTATATGCATCTGTCACTCCCACTGCAGACCTCACCGCTGTCACACTACCCTTTATACATATCCTGTACCACTCTTACATACTTCTCTGACACTCCAGACTTCCTCATACAATACCACAACTCCTCTCTAGGCACCCTGTCATATGCTTTCTCTAAGTCTACAAAAATACAATGCAACTCCTTCTGACTTTCTCTGTACTTCTCCATCAACACACTCAGAGCAAACATTGCATCTGTAGTGCTCTTTCCTGGCATGAAACCATACTGCTGATCACTAATCATCATGTCCCTTCTTAACCTAGCTTCCACTACTCTTTCCCATAACTCCATGCTATGAATGATCAAATTTAATCCCTCTGTAGATACTACAGCTCTGCACATCACCCTTATTCTTAAAAATCGGTACCAAAACACTTCTCCACTCCTCAGGCATCCTCTCACTTTCCAAGATTTCATTAAACAATCTGGTTAAAAACTCCACTGCCATTTCACCTAAACACCTCCATGCTTCCACAGGTATGTCATCTGGACCAAAAGCCTTTCCACTCTTCATCCTCTTCATAGCTATCCTTACTTCCTCCTTGCTAATCCATTGCACTTCATAATTCACTATCCCAACATCATCCAACCTTCTCTCCCTCTCATTCTCTTCATTCATCAAACCCTCAAAGTAATCTTTCCATCTGCTCAACATACTCTCCTCGCTTGTGAGTACGTTTCCCTCATTATTCTTTATCACCTTTACCTGCTGCACATCTTTCCTAGCTCGGTCCCTCTGTCTAGCCAATCGGTGCAGGTCCTTTTCTCCCTCCTTAGTGTCCAACCTTTCATACAAGTCTTCATATGCCTTATCCTTAGCCTTCGCCACCTCTCTCTTTGCCATGCACCTCATCTCCTTATACTCCTGTCTACTTTCTTCATCTCTCTGACAATCCCACTTCTTCTTTGCCAACCTCATAACAAATAATTTAAAAAATTCTCATATTTTTCACACTACAGTGTAAAGCTCAACAATGACTTGTCTGCCATGTACTTCAATAATAAAGTTAACCAACCCTGTCATTCAAAATACATCATTCAAAGGTAATATAGAGGGTTATAACCAGATGTCTGATCATTACCATGTTATTATGTGTTCAAGAAATTAACCCAGAGGGAGAAGCTTGAGAAGTGAATCTCAGCATCCATGTTGAGAAGAAATAATGGTTAATGATTAAGACTCAATCTTAACTCTTTGTAGTGCATGGAGTCTTATCTACTACATGTACCATGACTTACAAAAGAAAAAAAAAAAAAAACGATGTGTTAAATCAGCTTAGAAAGCCAGTAAAGCACTTATTGAGAGCTGTCGCCTAGACAGCAAGTAAGAAAAAGGCAGGGACAGTTTTTTAAATACTGTCCTAATTTAAAAAAAAGTTACTTACAAACTAAAGCTTGTAAACTTCAGTGGACACAGAAGGAAAGATATTCAGGAACTGAAGGAACATCCCTTCCCTAGCAGACAATAACAATGTTTAGGGTGTGTGTAACTTTTGTAGCCTGTAATGGGTTTATCTTTTTTCCATTTGTGTGAATTTCAAAAAAAACTTTAAAATTCTTCATTTTCAGGATGCAGTGTTAAGGGCAGTTTTATTGAATTTATTATTTACATCTCCTTTTCAGCAGAGGTCCAGGGAGAAAACCTCCATGTTTACATATTAAAACATAAAAGATTATAAACATAGCCAACAAGTCATATTAAAATATTAGAAAGATATCACGTGATTACAATTTTTAAACTACTGAAAGTGGATATGAGAAATACAAAAAGTTTCCAAAAGCATACACAGGCATGAACAGAAAAAAATCGAACATACATGTGATATACACAAAAATGGGGCAGATACTCGCCTATTGACTATTGTTGACTATTTAGAAGTATATAATCTGTCTTCTCCTATTCTGAAAGTACACTGACATTTGGGAATACACGAAGGGACAAATCCCAAAAGGGCTAGGACGTGGAATAATAAGACATGCAAAGTCACTCCATGCCAAAGTCTAAAAGACAGGGTTTCACCAGGCTCCATTCAGTGTATACTAATGGAGTAAGAGCTCTAAACCTAATTCCAAACAGGGAATCAGGATTGCTAAGTCAGACTAATTGAATGTTGTTGCAAGGTTCACCATTGTACAAGGCTGAATTAGTAGAAAATAGTTTTAAAGTCTATGGAAGGTAGTGGCAAAGCAGCTGCTACACCTGTATATGTGAATAGGTACTGCAGGCAGTACCTGGTGAGAAGCTAGATGGCATACAGTACCTAGTTCCACACACAGGTAGAGCTCTTCTGTAGGTGTCGGGAGTTAGGATTTTGGTACTGTGTGAATGTACAGCTGTGTGGTACGAGCTGTTACACTTGTGGAGTTAGCTATCAGAAAGTAGACGTTAAAGACAGAAGTCTTTGCCTGGTATGCTAGTGGCCCCTGCATGCTTGTCCCTCATCCTGGACGAGATGAATGCATATATGACAGCCATGATAACCATCCTGCCAGCATTCACCAGCCCATCCTACAGGTGCAGTTCATAACACTAATAGCCTCGTGGCCATGCAGCTTAAGATTACATATCAAGCCTCATACTGCAAGCATTACATAAAGATCATCCTGACTCTCCTCAGAAAGGCTAAGGGTTACACATGGAACAGGTAACAAGAAAGCAATAATGCTTGACAAGTGTAATTAACTCCTGCCCAGGGGTGTTATGAGGCTCACTGCTGCAGGCACTGGGCCTCTACATCCCTGGAAAGGCTTTAATTACACATTAGCACACACCCTGGAGGGCATTATTTCTCTTAGAGAATGGGCTCTCTGTAACATCTTTTTTTTTTTTTTTACTTACTTTTTGTTTTATTACTATATTTTTTTAATATATTTTTGATGTAAATAGTTCCTTCGCCTAATGTTTCAAACTTGCTGTAGTATATGTTAATGGTGTTGGAGGAAGCATTTTACATCCACATTATAACACTTTCAAAAAATAACTAGGTATTTACTTTACTTATTAGTCCCTTACTCCTAAATTGTTTGGTTATTTGGCAGTCATTGGAGACTGAAATTACTAAATAATGACATACATTTGAGTTTGACTTTTATTTCCTTCAGAAAAATCATACTAACACAAATCCTTTAATTTAAGCAACTTTGTAATTTTATAATAGCAATAATTAAAATCTGTTTCTATTTTAGAACCTTTGTCCCCTCCTTTATTTTAGACTTTTATCCAGATATCTTCAGCTGAAAGATCCAGAGGTATGCAAACCTCTTAACTGCTGCCGCTGCCAGTAGTCATCTCACTCACTCTCACACACGAGTGCACCCACATGCGCGCACACACACACTCACACACTCGCACACACACACGCTCGCACACACACACACACACACACACACACACACACACACACACACACACACACACACACACACACACACACACACACACACACACACACACACACACACACACACCTGCTTCAGAAAATGCATGCTAACAGAAACCCTCTTATTCTAGCAACTTTCTAAGAGTAATATTTAAAATCCATCCCTATTTTTGGTCCTTTGTTCCCCCGTTATTTCTGTCTCTGTCCAGATTTCTTGTGCTAAGAGATTGAAAGGTATGGAAATCTCTTAACTGAAGCTGCTGCTGCCAGGGGAAAGCTCGAATGTTTTCACTCACTCACTCATTGACATATACACACAGACACAGTCTCTTCTGCTTTCGTGCATGCATTCACTCACACATGCAGACAGCAACATAAACACACATATACACACACACTTTTTTCCTTCATTTACTTTTTATACTGGCTAAACAGGAAAAGCACTGATTATCAAGTGTAAAATAATAGCTCAAAAGGGTCTATATATTGAAACATCGAACGCTTAAAACAGCGAATGATGTTACATCGACACATTTTCAGCGAAAGCTGAAAATGTCGACATCACAGAACAGCGATTTCTTTCCAAGGGAAAGAAATCGCTGTTCCAACCAACCAACCAAAAAAAAAAAAAACCGTTAAACACTTCCAAACACATACACACGTACCCTAACCCCAATTGTACCCCCTCAACAAACAACAACTGAATACACATATGCACGTAACCCAACCATACATCTAACGAAAAAAAAAAAGTAAACATTTTAAAACATATGCACTTACCTTAACCCGCACTCTAATCCTAAGGTCAGTAACTGTTGCACATTCACGCTCGGGAGCTATACCGGACAAGGGACCACACTACAGTGCAGAACATGGCAAAGCAACAAAGCGGTCAAGCGACTTCTTTCCCAGGGAAAGAATTTGCTGAACAGCCACTTCGCTGTTTTGCCTGTTCGCTCTTTATGTGTCGACAAAAACGCATTTGACAAAATGCGTTTTTGTCGTTCTAATAGGAACCCATCTCAAAATAATAGCTCAATCTCTCTCTCTCTCTTACTCTCATACACACACACACACACGCTTACACGCAGACATAAAAAAAAAAAAAAAGCAAGTGTGTGTTTAATTTTTTCTTTTACACTCGCTAAATAGCTAAAGTGCTATTTGGTGAACGCAAAATAATGGTGGCCATTAGTTTTTTTCTGCCCGAGCTCCATGGCAGCTTGATATGCTGCCGTAAGTGGCAGACTAGTTTTTCAGCGGGCATTACTTGCACATTAATACCCTGCTGGAGAATGTTCTTTCTTCACTCTGGGTGCTGATGCACAGTTTCCCCATTCTCTTAGATTCATTACAGAATGGGTGTTCCGTTGATTGTATCCTGACTGGAGAACAAACGTTCTCCAGCAGGGTGTTAAATCTAAAGATAATGCCTGCTGGAAAATGAGTATATCAAGCTGCCATGGAGCTCGGACTGAAAAAAACTAATGGCCACCATTATTTTGCATTCACCAAATAGCAAAGCATAATTCCTTGTGAATCATACACATAATATAACAAATAATTTGTTTCACTATGGAAAAATTAACTTATATGCACTAAGCTGATCTCATGGATAAGCTAAGGGTCAAGTCTGAAATCAATAGCAAGTCTAAGGGTTGAGGCTGTAAGGTGCGACAGTCAGGGAGTTCAATTTTTCCATCAAAAATCCCCTCTAAATGATATTGCACTGCAAAATGTATCTTCTAATAACTTTTTTATATAGTATTCAGTTCATTTACCTGAAATAACCATCAGGGGAAGCTTGGATTCAGCTGCTTCCTACTCAATGCAATTTAATGTTTCTATAATTAAGACATCCAGTTCACTATAGACATACAACCCTTAAGTCTTTTATTTCCAGTCAGTCTACCAATACACAAACAAGACTACCATTCACAAGAGAACATAGTCAATACCATGTTTTCCATACCTACACAGTAATGCTTAAGAAAGGTAGCAAGGAAAAGAACACTGCTTTGTCTGCAAGAAAAAAAAAAAAAAGGCACGCTCTCGATACAGAACGAGGTAGTATCCCAGGCCCTCTGTCTCCATGACCAATGGCTATTTGGGCAGGACACTGCTGACAATGCCTACTATGGTCATGCCTGGAAAGATCTAATGGTGGACATTAAAGTTGTTGGTGAAAAGGGCTGCACTTATGAAATGGTATGCTGTAGTGCTGCTGAAAAACGAGCTGTCAACCTGGCTGGAAGGTAGGTCAATGGATGGTGGGACCTTTGGTACAGCCACCTCTCACAGACAGGCAGGGAAAGAAACTAAAACCCCAACACCAAATTTCTCAAGAGCATCTGCTCAAGGTGCTATCCAAGGCCAAGAACACTACGCCTATGTAACCATATAACATACCTGGCTGCCTACTCATCAGCCTGAAACATGACTTGTCTGATTTCCCCTACAGAAGCTAATCAAGATCACCCTCAAAACTGGTTATGTGCTGGATGAATGGAGGACAGCAACAATTATTCCCTTGTACAAAGGTGGGGTTTTAGCTGACTGTAATTATAGACCCATAAGCCTGACCAGTTTCATCTGTACAGCTATGGAAAGGATCATTATGGCATTAATAAATGAAGATATAGGTAATCTACAGGCTCTCAACCCAACCTAGTTGGACTTATTCAGGGCAGGTCCTGCCTACTTACCCTGGTCAACTTCATCAAAAAGTTACTGCAGCAACAAATGAGGGCAATACAAGTCACATATCTAGACCTTTCAAAGGTGTATGACACCATCCCACACTAAGGTATCATAGATAAACTCTCCTTGCTAAATGTCAATCCCTACATAACTCACTGGAAAGCAAACTGGCTCATAAACAGAATCCAGGAAGTTAAGAGTGAGCTGCTCTTCCTCCTCCAAAAGATCTGTCAATAACCGTGTACCCCAGTTTTCTTTGACAATTATTTCTCAGAAGTCAAAGCTAGGTTTGTGGCAGATGAGTGCAAACTTGGAGTCATCATAAACTCCCCAGTGGACACCAAGATCCTCCAAGAGAGCCTGTCCCAAACAAATAGCGGTTATCAAAACCAGAGAATAAAACTAAATGCCAAGAAGAGCATAATCGGTTCCTTGTGGCTATAACACTGAAAACACAGCACTGAAAACTGATGCTGTAGTTAGGAATCTGGGAACCTATGCAGACAGTGATTTGTCCTTTGATCATTATTTACCTGCCATCATAAGGAAGCCCTTTTTCATCATACAGATTATAGCTAAAAAGTATCGCATCCAGATTCAGGGGTCCAATCATTCCACTATACTTGCTATTCATTAGGCCAATTGCTGAGAATAATGCCCCTTTTGATAGGTGCAAGTCCAAACACTTGTCACAACTGGAACAACCAAAATGCTTTTTCACTGAAAAATCAAGTCTCTAAATCATAAAAACTATGGAGACTGCCTCAATGTCTAGTCCCTCTTCTCAGTATCATAAAGGTAACTTAAAAGGTGACCTCTGCCTTGCACATAGAGCTTCAGTAGACCCTACACTGTCAAACCTATTACACATTCACAAGTCCAGTGGCATCACTCACTCACTCGCTCAAACTATCTTAATCTCTTTTGCAAAAAAAATAGAACATACTGTATGGATTGGTTTGTATCATACAGCTTCTATGGAGCAGTCTTCCACTCCACATAAAGAAAAATACTTTTTTTACTCTATTCAAATGCAGTTTTGATGAATGGATGTGTAACAGCAAATTTATCTCTGGTTTAGCACCCCTGCCACTCATAGATGGGACATTTACACATTTCCTCTAACATATCCTTGTTTGTCCCATCACTGGGTTATTTGTAGGCAAAAATATAAGGGTTAAAAACTACCATGGAAATGCAAGGCTAGGCTTCTTAAGATAACCACAGATAACACAACCTAGTAAGTACCTGTAAACCAATTTGTGTGCAACTGGATTTTTAATGGACAACATAAATAATCCACTCCAGTCAAAGTTTCAGGTAAAACACAGTACTGCGATTCGCTCTGCTTTAGTTAGCTCCTTATGGTGAGGAATCCTTGCCATTATTCAGTCCTGCTCCTACTCAGTCACTCATTACCATTTGATAAGGCAAGCTACGCCATTCTACAGGATCAAATGGAGCAATATTGTGGCATTGCTAGTACCACTTGGGATTGGAATGCCTCCTAACTCTACAGGCATATGCAGAGAGCGATTTTTGGGGTTATTTCCTTTGCTCCTTACTCTCCTAACTGTGGTGGCCCAAAAGGCTCTACACTTGGTCTGCTATAGTTCATCACTTATTTATTTCCTTAGGGGACATTACTCAGGGAACAGGCTTGCATCATCATCACTGCTACGTTGGTGACAAAGCTGTACCTCTCTTATCCTCAGGAATCTAAGTCAGGTGTTAACAATCTTGTTAGTGACTTAGATGTGGATGCATTCCAAATGGCTGACAACTGGCTAAAACTGAAACACATCAAAGATGCTTGCCATGGTAATTCATGCTGGTCTTGGCACCAGTTTTCACTCCCATTATTGTTTCTTATGGTGACAAACTGTATTTTGTGTGGAAGGTGCAAAATTTGAGGACAACTGTTGATGACAAAAACACCAAGGACCCCAACAAAAAAGATGAACAACTTCCCAGACTCTTGTCATCTTATGATGAAAGACTTGCCACACACAGGCAAGGGGGTAGGAGGTTGAACTAGATGGAGAAAGACAACACAAATCTATCATTATAGTGAGTACACAACTTTCTTATCTGATGTTGTCTTTTCAGTCTGGATTCAATCTGTAAGACACAGTCCCCAGCCATGTGACATCCATGGGAGGTACCACAAAGGATATTACACATTACAGTGGAATCACAGCAGTCCCTGGACCTCAACTGAATATTCAGCCTGTAGTGGGACACAAAAGTGTGAAACTCACTTAAGTAGCAACTGCACACACATCATCCAAAGAAGCTGTCGAGAACAAAGCTGTGGGAGTGGCCACAGCCCTGGCAGTATGACCTTTTGGTTTGTGATGCAAGGACTTTCCCTTCAAACTATACACAAAAGAAATGCAATCTACCAGCCATTTGGATAGCATAATTTTAGATACACAGCCTTACCCAATGGAGACTTTGATAAGGAAGGAAACAACTGATTAGACTTCCTGAAGGATTTTGCCCTGACTAAACAGAATCTCAATTGTCTATGCACATCAAAGCAATGTAACAAATATTCACTTTTGTTGGAGAAACTGGGGAAAAAAACAATGGAAGGTAAAAGGATTGGTTCAAGTTATTCTCTGTAGTCACCTTGGGGAAAAAAATGAAAGGATTCATGCAGAGAGGCACCCTATCCTTATGGAAAACCAAATACAGAGGGATTGAAGATAGGGCCTGCAATTCAAACACATGCCTGGCAGAGGTGGCAGACACCAAAAATAAGGTTTTCCAGGGTAGAAGCTTCAAATCAATGGTAGGGGAGGGCTCAAAGAGAGGGACCACAAGCACCTGCAGCAAGAAGGGCAAATCCCATAGTGGGACAATATCCCAAAGAGTTGGGCGCAGCAAAAAAGGTACTCTTAAGGATGGCTTTTGAAATCTTTAGAGAAGCCAAAGGCACACTATCCCTGCCAATTTGAAAATTGAAACTAGCTGCAAGTTGATAGAATAACTGGAGCCAGAATTAAATAAATCCGTAAGAAAGTTTGGAACCACCTCCAAAGGGCATGAGAATGGATCAAAACCCAGAGAGTTAGCCCAAATAGTGAAACGCTTCCAGTTGCTAGAATACACCTTCCATGTAGATATCATCTGGGAGGAGGACCATATGCACACCACACTGTCTGAAAGTTTGAGATTGCTGGCCATCAAAGGAATTAGAGAAACCATGCAGTTAACTTGAGAGTATGGAGGTTGGGCAGCTACAGGCCCGCTGGGTGAGAAGTGAGATCCAGAAGGGTATCCAGCACCCAAGGAGGGTACCTCAGAAGAAGTCAAAGAAAGGGGAACTAAATCTGCAAGGCCAAAAAGGATGTGATGATGATTATAGTCGCTCTGTAGCAGGCTGCCTTCTGAAGAAATATTATTAAAGGGGTTGAACAATAAGCATACAAAAGCCCCAGGGGCCAAGCATACAGGAACCATCCCTGGGTGACTGCCCCTGTGGAGAGACTAACGCGCAATAGCTGATGCACTTGGTGCTGGACAGAGATGCAAACTGATTGCAACACAGAGTGCCTTAGCGCCAAAAAATCCTTGCAGTAACTCTCAGATTCAGGGCCGACACTTGAAGAATATTCCTGCTTAAAATGTCTGCCAAAATGTTGGACTTCCCTGAGATGTGCAATGGGACCAGAAACCACTGAAACAAACTGCCCACTGCCAGACCACCACGGACAATCAACAAAGTAAGTAAGAACAAGTTCCCTCGTTTGTTCAGATACTATTCAACTGACATACTGTCTGTGTGGACTGAGATAAGACCCTTGGGCATAATGTCCTGGAAATCCTGCAAAGCAAGGAGGACCACCCTCATCTCTAAGACACTGATTTGAGGATTGGCTTCAGAAGAGGACCAGGTCCCTTGAACTGTCCTCTACTCAAAATGCCCCCACTCAAGAAGGGAGGTGGTTGTCATGACCATGGGGGGGGGGTGAAACAGAGGGTTACCTGGTGGACACCAAGGGAGATTCCAGCAGCCACTTGACCGGACCTCAACACACATTTGTCAAAATTATAGGGAACTCCACTGGATGCATTAAGTATGACCACTGCACTGTCAGAGTCCACTGCAGAGCCCTCATGTGGTACCTTGCTCGGGGAACCAGACTGATGGAGGCCGTTATGTGCATAAACAGTTTCAGAAGAGGAGAAGCCAGAAGCTCTTTGTAAGAAAGCAAAACAGGGTCAATACTCTGGACACTGGAAGTTTTCAATCTGAGAGATGGTATCCAAGTGGCAACCTATACATTTTAGCATCTGGAGAGTAACAATACTTGATTTCTGGTAGTTGACCATGATTCCCAAGAAACTTCACAGATGGAATAAGGTGTGGCTCTGACTAAGGACACTCTCGGGAGGGCAGTGAGGAGCCAATCAAGATAAGGAAAGACCTGAAACCCCTGTAGCCTTAGCCAGTTGTTACAACTGTCATGCAATTGGTGAGCCAAAGGGGGGGGGGGGCAGTGGTAAGACGGAATGGCAGCACTGGAATTGGTAATGCTCGGCTCCCAACCAGAATCACAGAAACCCCCTGGACCACCTCTCTATCTTTATATGATAGTAGGCATCCTTGAAGTTGATCAAGCACATCTGGTCATCCTTCCTCAACAAAATTAATATAGACTGCACCATGATCATTCAAAACTTGGTCCATTTTACAAAAGGGTTGAGCTTGCTCAAATCCAAAATCGGCCTGAGGTCCTTGGTTCTTCTTTGGAACCAAAAAGAACCTTGAGTAGACCCCTATCCTCATTGGTCTGATGGGACCACTTGGATGTCCCAATTTGCTAGCAGCTTCTTAATCTCGATGGCTGCCATCTGCCTCTAATGGGGTAAAACATCCAGGATTTAAGTCTGGAACTTCCAAAAATGGAAATGAACAGCCTCTGGACAGGACACCCATGCGTCTGAGGTGATGGCCTCCCAAGCTTCTGAGTGTATAGCCACATAACCCCTGAATACCTCCACAGCAAGACAGTCAGGCAACCCTTCAGGAATCACTGGTTTTGTGGACCACCCCTGCTGTGCAGATGGTGTCCATTGTGGTTACTCCCCTTCCCACTGGGGGAACACTCAGAAAAAGCATATTGAAAAGACAGCTGTGGTTTCCTGAAGAGCAGACGTTTTCCTCCCTTCTGTTTCCATTAAAGATGAGGGGTAACAAAATGGACTCTGACAGCAGGCAACATCTTTCCTCCTTGCTCGCTTATGGTCAGAGTGTCTAACTTTCGGACCAAACAGTAAGGAACCATTAAAAGGGGCACTGATAAAGGATGCCTTGAAGCAGACCACAAAGTTGTAATGGCAGTGCCAGCAGCTGTGGATGTTCCATCAGCACTGTTGAAAAGTAGCCTCATGTAAACATTAGCAATGGATTGTAAGGTGAACAATTGAGCCTTGTGAGACTTTGGAGTCTACTGTGTCTTAATAACACTCGACACTTCTGACACAATGTCCCACTAAAGTCTGGTGAAGAAATAAGATAGTTTAGCACCCTCGGTGTGAACATAGCTGAGGCATAAGAATGCTTCCCTAAATGGTCTAATACCGAAGATTCCTTATTTGGGGGCTGAATCAAAGAGCTTTCCTCTGAAATAAACTTTTTAGTGGCTGTAACCACCATGATTGTATCAATGGCCTGGCATTTACTCCAGTGTAACCGATCCTTAGGTAGATTTTATCAAGACTTTTCAGGAATTGGTTAAACTGTACTGGTTCTTTCCAAGCTCTCTGAGACACCAGGTTGACAAATGCGTCTGGACAGGGAACCACCCAAGATGTGGATGGGCTCACCCCAAAGGCCTCCAAAAATACTGACTCCTCTGGAGAAGAGGCTTTAGCAGTCCAACCTTCACGTTGGTGAAAAAGCACCAAAAGTCTGCCAAAGGAGGCAACATCATAGGGGGATTAGGTTGATCCCTCTCCTTCATCAAGGTGAGTATCATCTGTGAGGGACTAAACAGGTCAGGTCAGTTCATGTGCTTCCTTTTACACCAACTCTTATTCAAAACTTCCCTCTCTGGAGATTCTGTCAGGGGTTGAGAAGAGACAGAGAACCTGGCAGGGGGGTAGGCTGAACTCCAACAGGGGTAAGTTGTCCCAGAGCAGACTGAGGAATGGTCATAGGCACCAATGTACGAGGGGGGGACACCAGTTGTATTGAACCATTCCCTCTCCTGGCAGGACAGCATCCTTTCTATGACCTCTAAGGTAAAGGCAGAAGGAAAAGAAGGCCGACTGGAACTGACAGACCTATGATCCAAGGATCCCAAGGACACTCTAGAGTCCAGCAGTCCTAAGCTCTGCCCCAGCCATAAAATAACTATCAAGGACAGATGCCCTGAATGTACGGGGTGATCCCAAAGGAAGAATTGCTGAACTCAACCAGAAATATCCACCTCAATGCATCAGCTCTGAGGTCCGTTAGGCTCAGATGGAGTCAAGGATACCCAGGTAGGGGTTGGAACCAAAACTAACCATGCTGTAGGAACTAAATCAAAGGATGGGAACATAACTGGCCCCTGTGATCTTGGATCTGTGGTGTCCAAGGGAGGTAACCAAGCTGATGAGGCAAAGCTCCACAGATGAGGCCCAACTGCATCTCCATCTGTAAAAAGGACCTCATCAGCTGTTCCAAACCTTAAACTTTTAAGCTGCTGACCAACCTGGATGACCGAGCCAATGAAGCCACCAAAGGGACTTGGAGGTCTGTTTAGTAGGCAAGGACTCAGCTGTGCAGATTCCAACTTGAGCTGCTCAGATACAGGGTGGAGAAAGGGAGGTAGGACTCTGTTGAGAACTCTGGTGGATTAAGAAGGGGAGAAGGAAGAACAACTCCATTTCAGAGGAACCGCCCTGGAGAGAAAAGGGCTGGGGATGCTAAATGCTGGAGAAGGAGCCTTTCATTGAAATCTGCACCAAAGGCAATCGACTCCATGATGTCAGAGCCAACTGCCGAGCCGAAGCAACCAGGGGATCCAAGGGTCTTGGTACCTTCAGATCCAGCGGACCAGACGGAACAGAAGCAGAATTGGGGCCAACCACTTACAGTTCCCTTTGGAAGGCTTGGAATCCTTGGATCCCCATCTATGACCCCGATCAGGCTTGTCACTCTTATTGGAAGAGGCTACAGAAGAGTCACCAGAAAGGAGGAGGCCATTTAGAACTAACTTGGCTCTCTTCTCATTAACGGCAAGAGTGAAGAAGCCCTTGCATTTTCAGCAAAGTGACTCCAGATGGGCGGCCCCCCCAGGTAGTAAACACACCTATCATGGAAATCCTGTGAAGGAAGCTTGTGCCCACACACCACACATTTTTTTTAAATCCTTTCAGATCCAATCAGAAATGTAACAAACTATATTCCCTATATACAGAAAAGACAGAATTAATAGTACACTACAAAAAAGGGACTAATTAATGACAGCTAATGACACTCCACCAACTGCTTAATCTACAAAAGAAATATGCTTCAAAACACACATGCACATTCTATGTGAGAAAGCCTGTTACTATTCTAATGTTAAGCCTACATTACCTAACCTAATCTATGACTAACCTACAACCTATACTAAATAAACTACTACTGCTAGAGTAGAGGAAAAAAAACATGCTAACAATAGCTGAAAAAGGATATACTCATATGGGGCAAATAACCAAGCTGCTGGTCAGGAATGATGGCAAACTACGATCTAAGGTATTCTCAGTTGAGCAAGGCATTAATGGTAGAAGAGGTGAGCTTGCCAAAGCTGAAGTCTTTTGGAATATGGCTGTTGTCGGATCATAGAAAGATCTGATAACCTGTAGGTTGAATCCAGAAGGAAAAGATTATATCACATCATCTGTTTAATGTTTAAGCTTTTCAGGAATTAGCCCTGGAGTAGACCTACTGATGTATTCTTGACTGGAACCCGCCAGCCCACTGAAGAGTTCATCATATGATGAAATGGCTTAGGGGACTCCTTTCTAGGATCAGACTGGTTATCCCCAGGTTCCAGCTGAATCACATGGAAACAAGGTGGCACCTGTATCTCAACATTCACCCTCCAAGATAGGAGCTGGCAGTAAGCCTACCACAAATCCTTTTTTCCTGAATAGAACTGGATGACTTGCTCGGCCTTCAGCCATTACTATCTGAAGGTGAGCTCCTTCAGCCATTACTATCTGAAGGTGAGCTCCAACAATTTGTAGAGTTCAGAGGGACAAATGAAAACTAGACTGATCTTCAGGAAATTCAGGCTACACTTTTTTTTCCAAAGCTGTCGTCCTTGTAGACTTGTGCTTGAAACTGTGAGGATCACCTTTCCACTGATCTCTGCAAGAACAGGTGCCTACATTACCATTTTCTTGTCACAAAATATGCAAGCATGCCAACAGCTTTCCTTCCTTCACCCTCATACAGATAAGCCAAACCTCTGATACTTGTCTTTTTCTTCAACAATACATTATATGCACAGCAAAATGGGTCTCAGCTGGTATGGCCACAGTGATATTTACTGTGTTATTCAGCATGTGAACAAGAACTAACTGCCATCAAAATCCTGGCTATGTGCGATGCAAAAAAAAAAGTAAAAAAAGCTACATCATCTACTGATGTATAAGCTTATACAGCTGGCAGATAAGTCATGGTGTGCACAGTAAAATGGCAAAAATATCCCTGAACATCACATATTTACAGAGGAGTTCCAAATTCTAAAAGATGGAAACGAAATACACAATCAACGATTAATCAGGAGAATTACAGACATTATACCATATAATTCATTCAATGGCGCACACATGCTGATAAATTATTTATTTGTCTAGCTATCGATCCCTTAAGCATACCATACATGTGTCTACTTCGTATTATCGAATTATCACTTACCCAAAAATTACATTCACAAGACGACTTCACTAAAAATGTATTTTAACAAACACCCAGATCACTGAAGTTGTACTCTGGGACTTGGCCACCATGAAAAAAAAAAAAAAAAAAAAAAAAAAAACCAAAGCAAATCAAACCCACATAAGTGGGAGGTGTTGCCCCCCATCCCTCCAAACTAAATATACTAACTCTGAGATTGCACTACAGTGGGGAAAAAGGGCAAAGTTTACCATGGTGGCCAAGTGGTTAGTTTTCCCTGAGTACAACTTTGGTGATTCAGGTGTTCATTAAAATAAGTTTTTGGCAAAGTCGACTTATGAATGTCATTTTCGGGTGATAATTCAAAATCAATCACACACACACACACACACACACACACACACACACACACACACACACACACACACACACACACACACACACACACACAGCAAAAGTCTGAAGTAACCAGACAAAGTGGTTCAGAGCTGCATGCAAATTATGCTCCGTTTTCTTCTCCTCCTAACCAAATACGAATGTTGGAATTTTTCTTTCTATTCATGCTGGCTGAACATACTCCCGACTGTACTGAAGGTTACAAGTTAAATGAAACAAGCCTTTGTCTGTACTGAAAGGTGAACTCCCCCTGAAGGAGGGTTGTATAAGAAAAAAAAAAAAAAACATGACTGTGATGGACCTCTTTCATTAGTGTTGTACTAAAATGTCTTTTAATATAAATTCTACAAGTGTTGGTGCCCAGATACTACCTGCAGCTCTGAACCCTGATTACAGTTTAAAACTACTGCAGCTTTCTTGCTTCCAGCTTACCACTAATAATCATAGTTGCCAAACAAAATTTTGTGTAAAAAAGGCTGAGTTTCCTCACACACCTTACTGAAATCTTTCTGACAGAGTATGTTATTGGCAGTCACTGTGCCTGCTCAACAATTTTTCATTTAAATATTCAGTTCTTAATAAGCTGAGAAACCGCTCTTATGGTTATAGACAGGCAGTTTATGATGGCATGTTTTAATACAAACCGGTAATATTGCTGCTTAAAGTGGCAGGTACTCCAGTTATTAAAAATAATACCAGGTAAGCAAACATCCTGCTAAATTCAGGGATATGTTAGCTCTTCTGGTGAAGGAGGATACAGCCCTGAGTATGACCCAAATCTGATTAGTGCCTCAAGCACCATATCATCTTTGACTTTTCTGCATAAACTAACAAGATAAAAATGCCACTTCATACCTGTTGAGTGACTACTGTATTCTTTCAAATCATCTTTTTTTTTTGCCAAGACTATCCTAAGTTTCTGAAAAGGAATCCCAACAATATGTGAGGTAGAATTAAATACAATCTTAATAGATTTCTACATATACATGGAAAAAAACTCACTAATGAACCTTATAATATTGCTAATGAATTTTCACAATTCTTTGCTCATCAGGTAAATGTATTAAAAGTTTGTGCACTTCATTCTTCAAACAAGTATGCATTAATAAGTTGGTTTTAGACATCCAGAGGTTTTATTCCAGTGATAGGTCCTTCAGAATAACTACTGACAATGAAAGTTCACAAGCCCTACAGGACAAGAAATGCCACAGGACGCTGTCCTTGGACCCCTACTCACTTTGTGCATGATCATTTGTGTACTTCTACATAACGCATACTTAAAATGCATTATACAGAAATACAAGAATGTTGATGTAATGCACAACTAAAATGTGGGCAATATTTTAATATATTAAAAAAAAAAAAAAAAAAAATATATATATATATATATATATATATATTTATATATATGTGCATATTCTTGTTTTGCTATATAACAATATTTAATACATAGAATAAACATAAAAGATAGATAAGTACGTACTTATGTGCTATCTTTTAAATATTACAATTCACATACAAAAGTTATATATTACATATAAATGCACACACACAAACACACATATACATTTTATACATCCACATATACACACACAAACACATGTGTGTGTGTGTGTGTGTATATATATATATATATATATATACACACACACACACACACACACACACACACACACACACACACACACACACACACACACACACATCAGGGAATGGCAAATGCTCATAACAGCAAACACAAAGTGATCATTAGACACAGAACTGTAAAATGATCGATTTAAAACAAGAACTACTTTTTTGAAAGGGGGCAAGCCTTCCTGCACCCCAACACCCCTTGTTAATAGATATATACACATACACTAAAATACAACAGTAAGGAAGAGGCAAATTCCCTAAATCCAGAAACTTCATTTAACAGAACATTCGCCTTTTTTTTTTTTTTTTTTTTTTACAGCAGTAAAAAGTATTTGCTCATGTCAGCATTTGTTCTCACATATACATATATTTTGTGTGTAAGTGTTTGTATAAACATATACATAGATGTTGTTGTTGTGTCGTTTGGCTTTTCCCGGTTAGGGGTCGCTACAGCGGAACTCCGGTCCACTAATGAATGGCAGTAGATTTTTACGTGCCGAGTTGCCAGCTCTGATGCACAACCTTCAACGAAGGTATGCCCATTCACGCATGTTTCCACACAGAAGATGCTCTAGCTGAGAATCGAACAGAACAACGTCATACTGTGAGGCGACAACGCTACCGCAGCACCACCAACGCAGTTTTATAAATATATACATAGATATATACACAGATACATAATTTGCAAAGACAACATTGTCATATGGGTCTCCAACAACCAACCTTGGGAAACTGTACATATGGGTAAAAGAACAAAGAGGGGCACACCACACAACTATCGAAGCTGACCCTTTATTCCACGCTTTCACGTCACCAAGGATGCTTCATCAGACTTTCAACAACACAATGTTACAAACTTCTTATATAGTAATTCAAAAACTATTGAGCCAACGAAATTACACATAAAAACAAGTAGCTCATTAATATTTAAAGATACATACACAAAATATATATACATATATAAAAACACATATATATTAAATTATAACCAAGAGCCCTTATTAACATTTCATATAAACAACATATATAACTCCACTTCAAAACTTCATCGGGGGCTTTATCATAAATAAATTTATTAAAACATTTTTTTTTAATTTTATTAAATAATCTTGTTTAAAAATATATCTTAAAATAGTATCTGATATTTTGAACCTTAACACAAACCACATATTACTTAATTCATCATTGTACTAATTAAGTAATATTAAGTAATATGTGTTTTTTTTTAATAAATTTATTTATGATAAAGCCCCTGATGATGAAGTTTTGAAGTGACGTTATATATGTTGTTTATATGAAACGTTAATAAGGGTTCTTGATTCTAACTTAATATATGTGTGTTTTTATATATGTATATATATTTTGTGTATGTATCTTTAAATATTTAAATATTAATGAGCCACTTGTTTTTATGTGTAATTTCAATGGCTCAATAGTTTTTGAATTACTATTTAAGAAGTTTGTAACATTGTGTTGTTGAAAGTCTGATGAAGCATCCTTGGTGACGTGAAAGCGCTTACTTGTGGAATAAAGGGTCAGCTTCGATAGTTGTGGTGTGCCTCTCTTTGTTCTTTTACATATTTGCTACTTTTCTTAGAGAGGCACTTTATCCTGGATGTTATTTCATTTTCACTGTTTAACTGTACATATGCCTGCAATATCTAATGCTGCAGGTTAACCTCAGTACCCACAGATCACTCAGTATGCTAACAGCAGCTGCCTTAAGGGAACACTAGTGAATATGAGGAGTCCTACAAGTACACCGGAGGGCAGGTAGGTCCAGCTTTGTCTTCAGCCATGTTAAATACTTAGAAACTGTTTCAAATTTATGTGATAAGGATGCTCATGATCTTGTTATTACCATACCTGATTTTGCCTTGAATGAGACAGATTGTCAAACAGTGACTAAAGGATTACGCTTTTGGGTTTTGTATCAAGTTATTATGCTATTGAGTTTCAAGTTGTTAAAGACCTGAGGGATTTTTGTAAATTGTTAAATGTTAACTATTAGTTTTATGGAAAAGGGTCACCTGATGATGCTTTTGATCGGGAGAACTATAACTGTAAGAGCTCTAGATCCTAAGATCTATGGTTGGGGTGAAAAGAATTGCATTTTTCAGATTCTGTTTTTTAGACATTTTTATGTAACCTGAACAAAGACCAACAAAATGCACTTGTGAAATTAAAACAAAAGGGAATTATTACACAAGCCGATAAAGGGGGACAGGTGTTTGGCAAACACTACAATATGACGGCGAGGCTAGCAGATGGTTGAATGATCCAATTTTTGCTACAAGACTGCCTTATGATCCTGTGTTTCTATTTAAAGAACTGATTGATGATTTCCTGGATTACTGGGCCACCCATGAAGTTATTTCTCAGTAATTAAAAACACAATTGATTGTTAACAACTCACAAGCCAAAGTATTTTAGATCTTACTTAATTTCCACAATAATCCACCTGTGTCTCCACTGCTGTCCATAAGAGGCCCACTCGCTGAGCCCCTTACTGAACATCTTTGCTTATTTTTAAAGCATCTTTTTTACTTTATCAAGTCATGTTTAAAGGACAAAAGTAAGTTTGATAACATAACCTGGGTAGTGACCATCTTGGAACTGGTATCTCCGTACAATGGATGTGAAATCAGTGTATACAAGCATATCTCATGGAGCAATATTTATGGCACTTAGATACTGGCTGAGTGAACACAATTCATAATTGGCTGATTATAATGGTGTCTTTATCTGGTAGAACTAACAGAGATGGTGTTCACAAAAATGTGTTCTATTTTACAGGAGATTGCTATTCATTCTATTTATGCAGATTTGTTTATAATATATCTAGAAATGAAACATACGATAGCTCTTTGTAATGTTAATATGACAGATGTATTTTTTGGATAACATGTGGATAATATGGAAAGGTGACCATGTCACACTATACAAATTTTATAATTATTTAAACAAGAATGGGTTCAGCATTTACCTCTAAAGCTGAAAGCTTCATTAGCAATTATTAGGAAGTGATAGTTGGATGCAACACTCCATGAGCTAAATACACCGTTTAATAAAAAAGAATAAAAATAAGCACTTTTGTCTCAAACAATGAATGCACAAGACTTCATCAGATATAACATAACAAAGTGACCCTATTTAAACAATTATGAACATCACACGATTTAAAAAAACAATTAAATAACCAACAGCATCTTAAAGTGCCAATGTGCATATAAAAACCTATTGTAAAATGGCAAACGTTTACTTACAGCAACCCAGACACACAAAATTGGTCAAGCAAAGACATAAAAACATAACCATCTAATGTGAGCTTTAAACTTTTAACAAGCATCCAATGGATGCTAATTTGTTAAGGCTGGGCCAACCTACTGCATTCAGGAAAAAAATCCAGCAAAATTCATATTTTTCAAAATGTAATGACCAGGCTCCCCCGCTCGCATTCTGTGCACCTTTCTCAATAACAATACATTTAAAATTGCTTTAAACTTTTAACAAGCATCCAATGGATGCTAATTTGTTAAGGATGGGCCAACCTACTGCATTCAGGAAAAAAATCCAGCAAAATTCATATTTTTCAAAATGTAATGACCAGGCTCCCCCGCTCGCATTCTGTGCAACTTTTTCAATAACAAAAAATTTAAAATTATGCTCCGGATAGTCTAAAGTGTGCTTGAATAGGGGATTAGTTAATTTGCACTTAATGATCTCATAATTGTGTTTATACATTCTATCTCTCAACCTACCTTCCATGTTTCCTATATAGAATGCAGAATATTGACAAAGTGCTGCGTAGACAATGCCTGCTGTATTACAATTGTACTTGCCTGTAATTCTAAAGGAGTACCCATTGATATCAAACAGTTCCCTACATAAATTATTTTACAAAAAAGAACAACATCCACATTTACCCATGAAAGGAGTGGCATTGTTATTTTTGGGAACAGTACATTCAAATTCTTAAAATTAGGTCTTTTCTTGTACACAATAAGCCCCCCCCCCCCAATTTCCTTTTTACTTTGCAGTCTTCACTCATGATTATCCAGTTTTTAAAAATAATTTTTCTGACTAAATTGCTGTCAATGGTAAAGGAGGTAATAAGTGATAGCCCAAAATTGTCATTATTCTGATCAATCGAATAGCCAAACTGCTCAATGGATCAGACAAGTCAACGTCCGGAGCTAATATAGAGAGAACGTCTCTTAGAAATTACTTTTTCCTTAAGGTTGTCTAAAATTTCACCAAGGCAACCCCTCCTTAAAAGCATTTCTTTCAATAATTCACATTCTGCCAGGAAATCTTCAAAGACCGTTGTCATATGGGCTGTCCTGACTAGCTGCCCTTTTACAACTGATTTGGGAGGCGAGAACTGGTAAAATGCAAAAATATATTGGAATAGGTAGGTTTCCTATATATTTTTGAAATGTACTTTTTGTTGACACCATCTTTCTCCAGCAGTACGGCTAGATAATTAATACTGGCTTCACCTATTTCGAAAGAAAATTCAAAAAAAATTGGTGGCATTATTAAGGTAATTCTCTTTTTTTCTTTCCAGACAATAAAGATATTACCTAAGTATCTGATGTACACTTCACATGCTTTAAACACTTCTGATGGAAACAGAAATCTATCCTGCCATTCCAGCATAACTATGTTTGCAAACAGAGAGATGCAAGTTGTGCCCATTACGACTCCTTTTTCCTGTAAAAAAAATTCATTTTCAGAGAAAAAATTTCAAGCATTTCTTCATATAAATTAATATCATCTTGATGTAACCCCTTCATAAATAAGCTATTCACTGAACCATTTAACACCAATGTCATATGGGATTACTGAGTACAGGTCTTTAACATTGATCGTCAAGAAAAGAAAGGCTTCATTATATTCTAACTTACTATACTTCTCTAAAAAATCCCACGAGTCAATACAAATGCGGCCATCTTTTGTTATACAAGGTTTCAGCTTTCAAACTAAAAACTTAGCAAAAGGGGCTGCAATGGAATTATGCGCTTATACAATAAGGCACATAGGTGGGTTGTGCACATTCTTGTGGATTTTGGGTAATCCAAAGATGGTGGGGGTTACAGGATTAACCAACCACATGTAAAAAATGTGTATTCCTCAAAAGAGATACGTTTTTCAGTCAACATGTCACTAAGTTGTGTCCTAATCCTACAGTACACAATGTTAAGTTTGTTTTTAGAAACGTGATTATGTCTTCAAATAAGAAACCATGAATTCTGTCTAAATAATCTTGGTTGCCATAGCCACCAATCCACCCCCTTATCAGCTTTCATCAACCTGATATCCAAAGACCTTAAACCATTAAGCAGGTCTTGTTCTTCCCTAGAGATATTACAACAGTTTAAAATATCCCTATGTTTAAGGCAAACCTTAAATCCAGTTTGCAAACCTTTTCATATAATTCTAATGTCGGGTGCAGGGCTGGATTGCATGTGCTCATTGCTTGAAGCTGGGATGAACAGGAAGAGAAAAAATTCAGTTCCTTGAAGAGAATAGAGAAATTCAGCTTCCTAATAAACAGTTTAAAATCCATTAGAGTATTTTCTATATTTGCCCTCTATGTTGGTACAAACATAAGTCTTTTAGAGAACAAATCTTCTACTACATGACCCAGTTGATGAGAACTGAAGATATAAATTATAAAATCTCCAAGAGTATTAGAAACCAGATTCAATTTGGAAGCTGGTGTATCATTATGCAACATAATGTCCGCTATCTGCGAACCCACTTTGTTCTCTTGAATTTCCCTTGTTGCCAAAAGTGACTAACGGGGGGGTGGAACCATATTCCGATCTACCCATTGACTCCTTTGATTTTGGTTCTTTGCTTTTATCCTCTTAGACCATCTTAGTGGCAGAGAATCCGAAGGGGAAAGACCATTATCTTTATTATTACTGAAACTTTTTGGTGCATTTTAAATATCATTGTTAGTTTGTTGATTAATTGCAGTGTTAGATAAACCAAATTTTCATCCCCGCTCTTGTGAATTCTTGTACAACAACTCTCAGAGAATGGAAGAGTTTACTGCCAGCACGCAGCAATCAATAAGGGCAAGTTCCAGCACTATTCCTTTGGGACAACAATCCGTTGGAACTGATTTTACTACAAGTATGTTGGTGAACCAGGACAATGTACTGTCACACATGCCTACAGATCGGAATGCTTACACCATCTCAAACGTGCCTTCCTTAAATGCCTGGTTACGGCAAAAACTGGATTTTACTATAAATCATAACCCAGAGTTGGGGGGCACTTTGTATTAGAATTTAGATGCTTTTCACTACAAGTTGTTTAAAGTGTGTATGCTCCAACTCAAAAAGGCATACCTTATTGAATCTATTAAGACCAATAAAGTGCCTAAAGGGCTTCGAGTCTGGAAATACTCCACCGGCCTAATTACGAATTCAGCTTTACATAATGAACTGCTTGCTCTATTTGACAAACAGGGCTGTCTGTGAATTTATGGAGGTGTTTGTAAGACATAATGCTAAACTTATCAAGGAACTGATCGAGGATGTTAACTTACTGGACAATATCATTATTACCTATCTTTATTCAACCAACATAAAGCGGACTACAAGCATATATTTTCACAAACTGATATTGAGATTAATAAAATTAAGAAACAGAAAGATTAAAAAGCTGGAGAGAGATATCAACAATTATGCTCACAATACATCATATCCTAACCCCCAGATTCACAAGCGTGGGGACAAAAATTTGGTTTATCTAACACGGAAATTAATCCACAAATAATGATATTAAAAATGCACTGAATATTCCCACAAATAATAATGATAATGTTTCTCCTTTGGATTTTCCGCCACTACAATGGTCTCAGAGGATAAATGCAAAGAACCAAAATCAAAAGAACCAATAGGTGGATCGGAATATGGTTCCACCCCCAGGTACGTCAGTTGCCTTGGCAGCAAGGGAAATCCAAGAGAACAAATTGGGTTCACAAATAGGAGACATTACGTCACATAATAATACACCAACTTCCAAATGTAATCTAGTTTCTAATACCCTCAAAGACTTTACAATTTATAACTTCAGTTCTCATCCACTGGGTCATGCAGTAGTGGATTTGTTCTCTAAAAGACTTATGTTTGTCCTGACAGGAAGGGCAAATATAGCGAATACCCTAATGGATTTTGAACTGTTCATTAGAAAGCTGAATCTCTCTCTATTCTCTTCAAGGAACCGATTTTTTCTTCTTCATCCCAGCTTCAAGTAGCAAGCACATGCAATCTACCCCTGCACCCGACATTGGCATTATATGAAAATATGAAAAGGTTTGCAAACTGGATTAAAGGTTTGCCTTCAAACATAGGGATATTTTAACTATTGTAATATCTCTAGGGAAGAACAAGACCTGCTTAATGGGTTAAAATATTTGGAAATCAGGTTGATGAACGCTGATGGGGGGGGGGGGGATTGCTGGCTATGAACAACCAAGATTATTTAGACAGAATTCATGCTTTGTTATTTGAAGACACTTTATAATCAAGTTTCTGAAAACAAACAACATTACAGGATTAGGACACAACTTAGTGACATGTTGACTGAAAAACGTATCTATTTCAAGGAATACAAATTTTTACATGTGGAGTCCTGTAATCCCCATCATTTTTGATAACCCAAAATCCACAAGAATGTGCACAACCCACTTATGTGCCCTATGTAATTCCATTACAGCCCCTTTTGCCACGTTTTTAGACAGTAAGCTGAAACATTACATAAAAGGAGGCAACATTTGTATTGACTCTTGGGATTTTTTTTAGAGAAGTCTAATAAATCAGAATATAATGAAGTCTTTTTCTGAGAATATGTTAAAGATCTGTACTTGGTAATCCCACATGACATTGGTGTTAAATGGTTCCCCTAATATCTATTTAGGAAGGGGGTGCATCAAGATGATATTAATTTATATGAAGAAATGCTTGAAATTGTTTTAAATAACTACATTTTCTTTGAAAATTATTTTATTTATTTATTTATTTTTACAGGAAAAAAGAGTTGCAATGGAGGCCGCTTGCAGTTCTATCTTTGCAAACACAGTTATGCTGGAATGGGAGGATAGATTTTTGTTTCCATCAGAAATGTTTAAAGCATTTGAAATGTATATCAGATACTTAGATAATACCTATATTGTCTGGAAAGAAAGAAAGAAAGAAAGAAGAAAAATTGTAGATCACACTGTAACGTGTGTGTGCTATGTCTGTAAGAAGCATGTGAGGCTGTGTGTGCTTGTACAGATTCCAGACATGTACAATCCCTAGTGCCATTTTGTAGAAACAGCCAGTGAGTGAGCATGTATGATTGTGGTAGTTAGTTTGCATACAAGTTAGTCATAGTCAATAAGCCTCTACAGTGATGTGTTTGTATAGAATAAAGCTACTTACAGAATCCACAAAGACTCGTATTTGTGTACCAACATGAAAACGACATGGTGTCAGAACCAGGATGGAAAAGAAAACTGGAGCCATGAGATGTAAAGATGACAATAAAGACGAAAACCGACAGTAAAACAGTACAAACACAACCAGAAAGAATCAAAGGTAATGAAAAATAATACGAATTATATACTCGATGCAAAGAGGCAAAAAAAAGGCATTACAAGAGCACAAACCACATTATCAGGAAAGTGGAATGTACAAGTTTGTTAACTAAAGAAAATGTTTAAGTATTTGACAAGGCGATTGCCTTTAAAAGTACAAAACGAATATGTTTAAGGCGATATGAGCATGTTTAAGGCAAAACGAGCATGTTTATGGCAGAAAGAGTGTGTATAAGGCAGAATTGTGCATGTTTACAGTAAAACAAGCACAAAGAAAATACTTTGGGCATAAAAAAAGGGCTTGAACGAGAAAAAAAAAAGAATAGAATAAAGAAAACAGGGCACAGTAAGCAAAAATAAAGCAAGGTGACTGCTTGTGTTTGAGCATAACTACGACTTTGTATCTTATCAAAGGAGTAATTAAAGTTATTCAAAGTATCTCAAAGTATGTAAAAGTGCTTAAAGTGTGTGCTTATTACTGTGTATATATTTCAAAGAGTTCACTGTGTGCAAAGTGCAACTATCTCGTGTAATCCAGTCAAAGCAGGGTTATTTGAAGGAAAAGTTCTTGCGCTGGGTGTGTCTATTTGCAAAGTGCCATTACAGAGTGCTTCTTGTACTGTAAAGAGTTGCCTAGCAAGGTACCGGCATTTTTGGGGACATTTCAGTATATTGCATGTAGTCATTTGCAAAGTACAAATACTTCAAAAAAAATTGAATTTGGGAAACAGAAGTCGATTTATTCACATTGTACAGTTGCTTGATATGTTTCTTGCATTGATAAAAAAGGCGATTCTTACAAAAGGTTACAAAGTATTACAGTGCTCATGAATTGCTCAGTTGCATCGTAAAGTTCTCAAATGTTTCTTAAAGTGATGATTTGACAAATGATGGCACATGACTGCAGCATTCCTGCCTTTATCGATAAAGTTCCAAGCAACTACTTTAGCATTTTTGCCTTTACCAATTTCGAAGCAAATCATTTTAGCATTTCTGCTTTTACCGATTCCGCAAGCATAGTGAGTGATGATCAATGACTTTAGCATTTTTGCCTTTACCAATTCTGAAGTAAATGGTTTTAGCATTTCGGCCTTTACCAATCGAAGATTTTATGAAGTATCCGCAAAAGTCCGAGAATTTATTTAGCATAGTTCCGTAATGTATCGAAAAGTTTAAAAAAGCAGCTCCAAAAAGTTTAATAAAGCGCTGACAACTCTCAAAAGCTATTTCTCAAAGGATAGTAAGGCATCGGGAACTCTGAAAAGCTATTTCGCAAAGTGCAATAAAGCATTGAGAAGCCCAAGAGTTTATTTCGCAAAGACCAGTTATTTGAAAGTACTACAAGGTTGTTCATTCACATAATTCAGATAAGCTCAAAGACAAAATGTATAAACTACACAGCACAAAAGCATTGAACAAATTGTATTTATGCCAATTCCTTATGCACATGTTTGTGTGTGTGTGTGTCTGTGTGTGTGTGTGTTCGTATGTATTTGCAAGACCCTTTGCTGGGGAGTGCCAATATGGCAGACGGACTTCGAAAACCTTAACCACTTGTATTTGATCATGATATTGCAGAGAACTGCAGAATATTTGAACAAGAGTATGACATTTTCATACAAGCACATTATGCAGATAAGAGACACACGCCAAGGCATTCATTTTACTAAATCTAGCAAGCTATGAGGCCATAGAAAAAGAATGTTCATTTGTATATGCACCAGCAGTGTATGAAGGTGAAGGTGCGGGCCATATTGTTGTGCAAGCTAAATCAAGGGAAGACCCTGAGTGTTTGAAGCGCAAGTTCAGAGAAATGTGTAACCCCCAGATGAACATTAGAGAGGCATTTGTTTTACCCAAGAGATTAGAAGCCAGGGGAAACATTTGCACCTTATATAAATAACTTGAGAAACAAAGCTAAATTGTGTCAGTTTGGCGATTTGAAAGATGAGCTGATAAAGGACAGATTTGTGTGTGGTATTAATAGTGCTGCAGTGAGAAAGATTTTAGTTCGTAACAGTGATTTGACATTAACCTGCGGTAGTGGTGCTGCGGTAGCGTTGTCGCCTCTCAGCAAGAAGTTGTCCCGTTCGATTCTCAGCTAGAGCGTCTTTTGTGTGGAGGCATACGTGAATGGGCGTGCCTTAGTTGAAGGTTGTGCATCAGAGCTGGTAACTCGGCACGTAAAAATCCACTACCAAACATTAGCGGACCGGAGTTCCGCTGTGGCGACCCCTAACCAGGATAAGCCGAAAGATACAACAACAACAACGGTGATTTGACATTAAGCAAAGCAATAGAGATTTGTCAGATCCATGAGGTGACAGAAAGACATGCTTAAGAGTAACAAATGCATGGTTTCAGTAAGTTCCACAGCAAATGCAGATAGTATGCAAAACATGGCAAACAGAAACAGGTCTAAGCAAAGGGCAGCCATAGGGTTTTCCAAAGAAGGTACAAAGCTTTACAGAAAGTTCCAGAAAAAGTGACAGGTTCACCTCCAGCTCAGTGCAACGCAACCATGAGTCAGCAAAATCCAGGTCTAGCTTTATTGTTAATTGGCACAACTGTGGTGGAAATCATGAGTCTAAAAGAGAAAAAAGGTGTTTAGCATATGGTCAGCAATGCCACAAGTGTAAAAAAATGGAACCATTTCCAGTTTTGCAAATAAAGTAAGCCTCACTTAGTTGTAAAGAAAGGTCGCACAAAGAAGCAAGTTGATCAAGTAGAGCCAAAACGGTCAGCCTTGTATGTGGATGGTGTCTCAGTACTTTGAGAAAGAGTTGATGCAGTAAACTTATTAACAAGGAGTGAAGTGTTTTATATGGTTCGGATCAATGGAAAATCTACAGAGCTCAAAGTAGACACTAGGTCAAAGTGTAATGTTATATCAGCAAACACATTTGCAAAAGTAAGAACTAAGGAACAACTCAATGTGACCAGCAGTGCGAGACTTGTTGCGTATGGAGGAGAAGAAATTCCAACCGAAGGTTCAGTGATACTTTCTTGTTATTTGGCTGAGAACTATTACAACTCATTATTCTACATAGTCCAATGACCAGTGCAATCTTTACTAGGTCTCAAAGACAGTTTGAGAATGAATCTGCTTTCTTTTGCTAAAGAAGTTCATCATGTAAGTGCACTTCCAAGTTCAAGTATTTCCAAAGCCATTTTCTCAGAGTATGCTGATGTTTTTGATGACAAGTTGGGCAAACTTCCAGTTGTGTATTCCATGAAGTTAGATCCCAAGGTCCCAAGGTCACTCTAGTAGTCAAACCAGTGGGAAAAGTTCCAACAGCAATGCAAAATAAAGTCAAAGCTCAGCTGGATAAGATGGTGCAGCAAGATGTGATTTGTCCAGTCACAGAACCAACTGAATGGGTGTCATCCATGGCAGCCACTCACAAGAAAGGCTCAGACAAAATCAGAATATGCACTTATCCTAGAGATTTGAACAAAGCATTAAAAAGGTCATATTATCCAATGTGCACAGTTGAGGAAGTTGCAGCTCTAATACCAAACGCCACTGTATTTTCTGTTTTGAATGCAGAGTTCATTTTGGCAAGAGATGCTTGACCGTAAATCCTCATTTCTAACTACTTTTGGTACTCTCTCTGGCAGATACAGATACCTAGGATTGCCATTTGGAATAAATTCTGCAAGTGAAGTCTTTCAGCATGCAATGTAATAAATTTTGTCAGGATATCCTTGTGTATGACATCTTAGTTGGAGACAATGGCGAAGCAGAGCAGGAAAGTTCTAGACACAGCATGTGAAGTAAATTTGAAGCTCAAGCCTCTGAAGTGCAAATTCAAAGTAACCTATATTGGACAGACTCAAGACCTGATCCAACCAACCAAACAGCTATGTTTGCAGCGTTTTCTGGGCATGGTCAATTATTTAGACAAGTCTATACCAGACTTCAGTGAATTGACAGCACCTTTGAGAGAACATGCAAAAATGTTGTATGATCATGGCTGCAACACTATCAGAAGGTGTTTGATGACCTTAAGCAGAAAACTGTCACCCTACCTATGTTAAGGTACTATGATGTGAATAAACCAGTTGTTCTTTCCTGTGATGCTTCAAATTTCGTTTTTGGTGCAATTATTCCTCAAGAGGGTAGACCAGTTACCTATGCTTAAACTGAGATGCATTATGCTCAAATTGAGAAAGAGCTTTTGGCGACAGTTTTCTCCTGTTCCAGGTTTCACGATTATATTTACTTGTTCAGACTGAAACTGTTCAGCATCTAGTTACCATTCTAAAGAAGTTTATGCATTCCGCTCCAATGAGATTACAAAGAATGATGCTCAGATTGCAGAATTACAATTTCAAAAATGGTCTACACTAAAGGTAAATTGCTCTGTCTGGCTGATACCTTATCCAGATCGCCTAAAAGTACAACAGAATAGCTTGATGCTGAAACTTTTGACTCTAATGCAATGTCAGTGTGTAATTTTTCGGTACTTTTCCGTCATAGGGGCAACAGTGAAAATGCGGTTCCAGTACTTAATAACAACGACTACACACTTTTACCATTTTCCCAACTGACATCCCATCATACAATCTTAAATATTTATCTACCACAAAACAATGTCAGTACCACCAATAACTCTGATGTGGAACGTGTCTTCTTGATAGGAAATGATTCTCAGTGCTAGAAATCCTCTCTCTGTGTCAAGCTCCCTGACTACCCACTGGTGAGTGTTCTGTTTGCGGACGTACTTTCTCTTATGTAGATAGCGGATGCTGAAAATGTAGTCTGAAAGGGTGGTTATAAAAGCAAATAAAACCCATAGTTCACTTTTTTATGATGCATTTCAAATGTGTACTCCACCTATTGATATAATAACAATAATAAAGTAATTAAGTAAGCTCCTATTTACGACCTCTAACCATGTTCTTGTCTGAGCTTAGTTCTAGTCAGTATTGCATTTGGTGGGGTGCAAGCATGTACAGGAACTCTTACTGTGCTACACATCTAATAGAAAAATCCAACATATGAGACATTTATAAACATAAATGGCAAGTTTTCACAGAAGAGGAATGTGAATACAAGTTACAATTAATGATTATCAGGATCTCCACCCACTCTACATTGCATCACGTGGAATGTGACAGATCACATCATGCAAACGTGAACAGTAGAATTTTGCAGTGATTCTGCTTACTATTCCTTTTCTTTTTTTCTTTACAATAATTATTATTTAATCAGATATAAATAATACAGGTAAAAGAGAAAAAGTCCAGATTTACTGGCACGTGTATTCATTGTTATTAACTTAGCTTTTGGAACCACATTTCCACTGTTGCCCCGATAACAGAAAAGTACCCTTTCCACATCAGATTTATTGGTGTTGCTGACATTATGTTTTCGGGTAGATAATATATATTTTAAGATTGTATTATGGGATGTCGGTTAGGAAAATGGTAAAAGCGTGTAGTCCTTGTTATTAACTATTGGAACCGCATTTTCACTGTTTCCCCGATAACAGAAAAGTACCAGTTCTTCCACCACTACACTTGACGAGTTGAAACATCAAACTATGACTGATCCAGTTTCACAAAAGCTTAACCACTACATCAGTGTTGGATGGCTGCCAAAGCAAACTAGTGTATCACCTGAGGGGCAATCGTATTTTCCTTACGGAGATGAACTGTTGATAGAAAACGGCATTATTTTCAAAGGTCTTAAAATTGTTGTCCCTGCTTCCTTACACCAAGAATATATTCAGATTTTGCATCGTGGCCACCCAGGTTTATTATCCACTAAGAGAAGGTCAAGAGAATTGGTATTTTGGCCTTCATTATCAAAAGACATTGATAGAGTTATTTCTTCTTGTCCAGTATGTAATAGTACCAGAGTGTATTTGCAAAGAGAACCGCTTCAGCTAAATCCAATACCTGGTCTACTGTAGCAACTGCTATCTTTGAGTGGAACAATCAATACTATTTGGTTTTGGTAGAGTCTTACTCAAATTGGTTTGAAATTGATCTGCTACCAAACCTTCAACAGCTGTTATCACCAAGTTAAAATGTCATTTCTCAGTTCATGGTAGCCCACACAAACTTTATTCTGACAATGATACTCAATTTACTAGCCAGTTGTTTCAGAAATATGCAAGAGAATGGGACTTTGTACATGTCACTAGTAGTCCTGAATATCCTCAATCCAATGGTCTAGCTGAACAAGCAGTACAGAGTGCAAAGCAATTACTTGTGAAGTCAAAGCATGACAATACGATACATTCCTGAATTTACTTAATCTCAGAAACATACCATGTGATGATATTCTTGGCTCACCTGCTCAAAGACTACTTTCCAGACAAACTAGAACTATGTTACCTATTTCATCAAGTTTGTTACACTAAGAACAATAAAACCATCAAGGTACAACTGTTGAAGAAGCACAATATCCAGAAATCTAGTCCGTTGAGGGAAAGAGAGACCGTATGAATTCAGACAACAAAAGGTTTTGATCGAATAGGACAGATTACAGGCATCTGTGCCGAGCAGAGATCCTATTTGGTAAGCTCTGAGGGTGTGGAGTATAGCAGGATTCACAGACATCTTCTTGTACCAAAATCATCATCATTGCAATCACAACATTGTGTCCGTGATGCAAACTCTAAATCAAAGAATGAGTCAGACATTGTTCCCAAACTAGAATATGTTCAAAAGTCTGATTCTGTTCCAGAGAGAAATTCGAACATTCCACATGTCAAGCATTTTGAAGATACTACCGCAGTTGCTAAATCTGATTCCCAATTTTATATCACATGATAAGGACGAGTTTCTAAGCCTAGTGTGAAATGCACAGCAACATGGACTTAAGTGCATACATCTGTATACTTGGTATTGTATAATGCACATCTTTAGATTATCTGATTTCTGCAAGCTAAATAATCTCATCTCAAATTGCATGATCTATTTCTCAAATCGGGAGGATGTAGATTAGAGTGTACCATGTGTGTATTACTTAGTCATAGTCAATAAGCCTCTGTAGTGATATGTTTGTACAGAATAAAGCTACTTAAACAGAACCCACAAAGACTCGTTTATTCATGTACCAACACAAAAGTGGCAGAAACCATTCTAGCATTCATGAATTACCTTAATAATACCACCAATTTTTTTAAATTTTCTTTCGAGATAGGGGAAGCCAGTATTAATTATCTAAATGTAATGCTGGAGAAAGATAGTGTCAACAAACAGTACATTTTAAAAATATATAGGAAACCTACCTATTCCAATATGTTTTTCCATTTTATTAGTTCTCACCCCTTTCTCAGAAAAAAAAAATCAGTTGTAAATGGGCAGCTAGTCAGGGAAGCCCACATGTCAACGGTCTTTGACGATTTTCTGGCAGAATGTCAATTATTAAAAGAAACGTTTTTAAGGAGGGGTTGTTAACCCTGGTGAATTTTTAAACAACCTTAAGACAGAAGCAATTTCTAAGAGAAGTAGTAGATTTTTTTTATCCTATATTAACTTTGAATACTGACATGCCTGATCCATTTGAGCAGTTTGTTCGATTGGTCAGAATGGCAACAATTTTTGGCTATGATTATTACCACCTTTACCATTTACAGTAATTTGGTCAAAAACATTTTTTAAAAGTGGACTACCATGAGTGAAAGCTGCAAAGTAAAAAAAGAAATTGGGGGAAAAAACTTAAGAAAGTACCTAATTTGAAGAATATCATTGAGCGTACTCTTTCCAAAAATAATACCACTGCTTTCATGGCTAAATATGGATGTTCTTTTTGTAAATTAATATTTACAGGGGAACTGTTTGATATCAATGGAGACTCTTTTTGAATTAAGGGCAAATATAATTGTAATACAGCAGGCATGATGTATGCAGCACTTTGCCAAGATTGTTCTGCATTCCATATAGGAAAAATAGAACGTAGGTTGAGAGATGAACATAATTATAAGACCAATAAGTGTAAATTAACTAATGCCCTATTCAAACACACTTTAGACTATCCAGGGTAGAATTTTAAATGTACTATTACTGAAAAAGTTGCACAAAATGTGAGAGGGGGGGGGGGGCAGGTCATTACATATGGAAAAACCTGAACTTTACTGGATTTTATTCCTGAATGCAGTAAGCTGGCCCAGCCTTAACAAATTAGCATTCACTGGATGCTTATTAAAGTTTAATGCTCAAATTAGATAGTTATGTTTTTATGTCTTTACTTGACAACTAGTGTCTGGGTTAATGTAAATGTTTATTATTTTACAACAGGTTTTTACATGCACACTGTCACTTTAAGATGCTGTTGGTTATTTAATTTTTTTAAGCATTTATTGTTCGTAATTGTTTAAATAGGGTCCCTTTGTTGTTATTATATCTGATGAAGTCTTGTGTATTTGTTGTTTGAAACAAAAGTGTTTATTTTTATTCTTTTTAATTAAGTGGTGTATTTAGTACACTGAGTGTTGAGCCCAGTTCTCTCTGTTTTTTTATCAGTTTGTAATCTGTTCTTTGGTCTCAGGATGTGATAGTTACCAAGATTCTAGATGAATCACTGAACACTACTATGTATGGAAAGCTTTTTTCAAAAAAAAAAAAAAAATCATAACTTCGTTTTGACAGTTGTAATCCAAAACTCATGACTAAAAATAAACCTAAAATCATTGTTGATTAGGGCCAAATAATATGTGATACAAGGAATTCTGTTACATAGGTTTGAACATTATCTCATGAGATGTCACAACTAAACAGAACTTAAATATTATAGTACCAAATCTGTACTGTATAAACATGATTCTTTAAGGTCTTTACTACATTTAGTACAAACACCTTTAGGATCAGACATTGGTCAACAATGGCCTGTATTGTTAACTGATCCATTTTTTTGTTCCACTTGCATCTTGAAGCAGTTTCAGTCATAGAATGGGTATAACCCTAACATTTTTCTGAGCACAAAAAGGATGACCTCCTTGAGCAACCAAAAGAAAGTTTAGTGGGTTTTAGCCCTTGTGGGCACTGCTAGTTTGTCAATATGTAGTCAGAACTTTAACATTTAGCACAATTAATGTAAAAAAAAAAGTTTGTCTGTTAAATCTTTACTATGTAGCACAATGGATATTGTTTATCTGGCACAATTCAAACTCAGTGCCTTCTATGTGGGCTTTCCCAAGCATGTGTTTAAACAAAGGATTAGTAACCACTTAAGTGCAATGAAATGCAAGTGACTATATTTAAAAAAGACTTTAGAGAGACTCTGAGAAATGATGTCATTCTTCCTTAACTTCTCTGCCAGTCACAGCAAATATATCAGTAAACAATTTTAGCAGATAGCCATCAAGATGACACAAAGTAGGGAGGTTCATCATAGGTGCACTGCTCCATATTATCTGCTGGAGGCTGACAATCTGTAAAATGCAGAAAAACTAAAAATTTGCACTCTAAACTCATTGATCTTGACAAAGGTCTCTAAGCAAGCTTCTGAGTATAAAAACATTACCCAAAACCATGAGGACAAATGTTTCTAAGTAAAATCCCTTGACATCCCACACTATTCCCTTATGTATGTCTTGAGGGCCTTTTTTAATACTTGTCCCTCAAATTTGGAGCTATCTTCATAATAAATTAAAATAAAAAAACACTGCAATCATTTCTTAACAAAACTATAACTAATGCTGCATAAAAAAACCCATCTTGTATATGTCACACAGTCAGTCATTTTTAGCTTATATCATGTGTTTTCTTCTTTACTAGACAGGACTGGGAAAACTCAATGTGTACCAGCAACATCAAGATAATCTATTACATGTCTACTATTGACTAAAGAAATCCTAACACAGTTGTGTTGCAAGTGTTATGGCTTGTGTCATTTTGATGCTTGCCATAACACTGCTTCTGTTTTGGATTTATGAATTAAATAAATAATGTAATGGTGTGCATTCTAGAATATTGTTTTATTATGTGTAACTTATGCATGCTATTATCATCAAGGAAAGTATGTATTCCTACACATCTGCATGGGTTTTCATGCACAGTTTTAGGGAGCTTTCCTCCAAGGGTCCAAAGCACAAACAGCAGAGCAGTCCCAAAGAAAAAAACGAAGACACATGTAGGAGCAAATAAATTTAATGCAAGCCAGGATTAAGTGCTTTTGTAAACAAGTTACTAAGTAACTTCTTTACGAAAGCACTTAATCCTGGTTTGCATTAAATTTACTTGCTCCTACATCTGTTTTCGTTTTTTTTTTTGGGACTGCTATGCTGTTAAGTGCTTTGGATTTTTGTCTTCAGTGTTTTGGTTACTGGTTTCATCCAAGGGTCCCTTCTGAGTTTTAAGTGACCATAACCCTATTTTCACCATAAGAAAGTGCAAGTCTAAACAAAAACAGTACCAGTACAACTATGCATGTAACCTCTCCTCCTTCAACTCGGACTCCTTTAATTGTGAACTAAAATCTATCAACTGGAAGTCACTAGAAACAAATGACTTTGATGAAGCAGTCACCATTTTCAACACAACATTAACCATAAACAGCCACACTCCATGAGCACAAAAAGAATAAAATCTAAGCCTGTACCATGGCCATCTAAAAAGATTAAAGTAATAAAAAATTTTTCAAAACATGGAAATATTGGAAACAAAACAATTCCATAGCCAGTCAGCAGCTATACATGCAACTGAGCAAGATAACCAAAATAGGATTAGATATGATAAAAAGACTTTCCACACTAAACTACAAACAGAAAACCAGATCAATCCCAAAGCCCTTTGGTCAGCAATAAACCTCTTACTAAACCCTGGTCAAACCACACAAACTAACCCACCCTAAATGACCATAACACCAGAATCACTAATCAATTCAATAACACTTTATTTAAACTGTACCCTCATGTATTACCACTTCTACCCCAAATGGTCATACCCTCCCTCCAACAGACAAAAACATTTCTCAATCCAGCCTGTTCTCACTTCAACAATCAAGAAAATACTCCAAAATTAAAACCCACCACTCCGGCTCCAGACAACTTACCATCAGAACTGGAGTTGAAGCCTTGGCATACCCAATTTCTATTCTAATAGAATGCTTTCTTAAAGAAAGCCATATCCCCACTCTGTGGAAAAATTATAAATCTTACCACTGCATAAAGTTGGCAGTTCCAATGACAATCTCCAATTACAGGCATATAACCATCTTATCTACCATCAAAGATTTAATGAAAATGTATGCAAACTCAGATCCTTAGTTATGTAACTGACATTAACTTAGTCTTCCCAACTAAATAAGACTTTCACCCTAGTCATACCACAGTAACTGCCCATCTTAAATTCATCACGCCATTAAACCAGAGCAGGAATTGTGACAATTCTGTTTCAGTGATTTTGCTAGACTTGTTGAAGGTGTTCTACACGGTCTCCCATACCAAACTTTTAGCTAAACTATCTGCACTCAGACTTGCACCATTGCTTGGTTCAGAAACTAACTATAATGCAGGCAGGCAAATGGCAAACGGAATTCTTCCCATCTCAGCTGGGGTGCCTTCTGTGCGGAGTCTGCATGTCCTCCCTGCCTCCGTGTGGGTTTCCTCCAGGTGCTCCTGTTTCCTCCCATGTTACAAAGGCATGCGTCTGGAGCATTTCTCCCTGGGACTCCCCTGAAAATTGGCTTTGTTCCAAGTCGGACGTTCCGGTAAACAAATGTTAAATAAATTAAATAAAATTAATTTCCTAAATGTAACTGTTGGAATTCCCTAAGGCTCAGTTTTGAGCCTGTGCTATTCAACATCTTTACAAATTACATGCACACTGCAACCAAACATACTTCTATTATACAGTCTGCAGATGACTCTGGGCTTATATGCCCTGCCAAAATCCTGAACAAGCTGAAACTACTTACTCAGGAAGCCCTATCTTCTTTGAGGCATGGCTATCTGGCTGACAACTGCTATTAACCCTCCTCACTCAAAAAAACAAAAACTAAGCTGACTGTATTCATCCCTAAACCACTAGCAGCCCAAAAACTTAACTTCACTAATGTTTCATTCAGTTGGACACTGACCCACACCAAACTATGAGGCATTATCACTGAATCACTGATGAAAATATAAAATTTAATTACCACAGGAAATAAAGAAAACAAATCAAAAGCTACACTCCTTCTACAGGGCAAATCTACAACTTACAGACAAAGCCAAAACAACCATAACATTCACCTACCTACTCCCTACTCTCCTATGCAGCCTCTATACTCATTAACCTGCAATCTACCTCAGTCTCTGCACTTGAGCATTGCTATAACAAAATAGCAATGTTGAAGCCAGTCACAAGTACAGGATCTATAACTGCATAACTATAAAAAACCTTCAATGGCTAGAATTGAGCCATACCTTAATTCACTCACACCATGGTCTTAAAATATCAACCTAAGAAATGGCCAAGCCTAAATAACATCCTACACCTATTCAACCTACTATATTACTGTGATCCTTGGACAAACTGCTGTTAGCATAACCAAACTGAAAAACTCTGCAGGAGATTCCCTGTACTCCTCACACATTTCAAAAGTTTAGAACTCCATTCCCCTAGCTATTAGACAAACTGAAAAAGCAAATTCCTTTAAAACTCTCCAGAAACAACACCTCTCTGACACATAGCTGTGCCCATGCTCTACTCCCACATAAACAAGTATCTTTCATCAAAACGAAAAACAAACATCTCAAATCAAGAAACTTTCCTCCATCCTATTATACAATTCCTCTTATCTCAGTTTACTTTCCATATTAACAGCAATTTTGTCTTCCATAGTCTACTGCTGCCTCCACACATCGAATTTCAGTCTACTACCCCTATCTTTTTTCTCTCACCACCCTCTCCTCATGCAAAACAATGTACTCCACCTTTCTCCGTTCACCACTTAACATCTTAAGTACCTCTACTCTATCACTATTTCATCTTCCCTCAGATCGGTTTTGCTTTATATATAATAATGAAAAATAATTACTAAAATTATTAAGAATACTCGAACATGTTAAATACAATGAGAATTCACTTACTTTGATTTAACTATGTATACCGTTTGTATTACTAATGGATATGACTGATCTTACAATATATGTTACAATGATTGGCTAATTTGACAATGTCTTGCTATGTATTTAGTCTATATTACACTGTTAAGCTGTCAACATCTTTGTTTGTATTTTCAGAACTTTTCTCCCTGAGCCTCTGCTGAAAAGGAGTACTTTGTATGTTCAGTTGGACTATCCTCATAAACAACTGGAATGAATATATAAATTAATAAACTTGTCGAATGAAATATGTTAGATTTTTTTTTATTCTGCTCTGGCAGTCTGTTTAAATAATGCTTTCGCTGATATTAATTTTCCTATGCACAGCAGTTATGATACATCAATCTGAACTGTAGAAGATCAGGAATCTTCGGTATGGGACTCTAAGTCTATGGAACTGTAAAGCCTATGATTTTTAGATGTGAAAGGCATATTTGTGTATAGAGACACTGAATATGATATCCATTATTTAACTAACTGTATTCACAACAAGATACTGCTGACAGTATTGAGAACTTACAAATTGCTGACGGGACTGAGAACTTACAAGTTTCAGAAGAGAATGGGCACTTTAACTGTATTTGCCAGATTTATAATGAAGCGGGTTAAAAATGATGAAAGTATTGTTAGAGTTCAATCAAGCTAAATTAGATAATTTGAATAGAGACATTAGAACACTCAATGACAGTATATTATAACATCTCTCTTTTTTTCAAATTAACATTTATGGGATGGCATCAGTGGAAGACTTTCAAGACATGTTTCTACCATTGTAGCTAAGAAAAAGAAAAAAGTTTTTAGAGATATGAGTCAATATAAAAATAAAACAGTGTATATAATATAAGGTGTTAGAAGCTCAAATCATCAGAAATCAAACATTCAAAGCAGGCCCAATAACAATATTGCTACAACAGTTGGTTACAATGTATCATCTCTTGATGTGTTTCCTTCATTAAACAGCAACCCAGTAGATGTCGCTGACAGCCATTCATCAGATTCTAACACTTTAACACAGGCCAGCCCTAATACAGTCATTGAACCTAACAGCACTCCTATTGCGACTCAAACAACAAGAGGACTTTTTTTTTATTTTCAGGAGAAAACAGAAGAAATAAATCAGACATCCAAGCAGCAGATGCCAAACAAGAGGAAGAGGAGGGAGCAGGGGATGACATCGCAGATAACCAATATCAAAGAGAGTAGCAACGGTATTTAATTTATCTTCACATCAAGATTTATCCGAGTCTTATTTAAGTATACTTTCAAAAGGATTTTCTTTCATTCCCACAAAGCAAGCTAAACTCACAGATGTTTTTCTTGGTTTGAGATTATTTGACAGGAAGCTAAACTTAAAATACATTATGCATGATGTTTCTTCACTTAAAGTTATTATTGAACACATACTTAAGAGAAGAATTTTACTTAATCCTGTTTTGAATAATATATTTAATGCAGTCGTAAAAATGTGATAGTGGCATTATATAATTGTTAGCACACCCCAAAAAAGGAAACATGGTATAATCTTTCACCCTTGGAAAGACAAACCCTTAAAGGAAAACTCCACATTAAAACTAAAAATAAATCTATTTTTTCACTCCAGCTCTGTTTTCTGAGTTATTTTAACCTCTCAAAATCACTCAATTCTTACAGAATTTTAATATGCTTTCAGCAAAATGGCCATCAGTGAGACATATCAACGTGATGTTATCTTTCTTCAAGCCTCTTTCCTATAACCCATTTCAAGTCTGCTTTATATGAGCCTTGCTAGACTTAGGAAGTAGTGGTGTACTCCCATGCCACTGACATATAATGGGATTAATGTCAGTCACTGTCATCTTATGTACTTTCTGCAACAGGACTGCTTCTTTTATTTCTTGAATGCCCCTCATTTGTGTGTGTCTCAGGGCTTGTTTTACAGTATACTAAGGAATTTTACAACTGCAATCAAAATAGTTACTAAATTGCAGCCTTTGCTCATACTATCTTTTTGTAGTCCAAGATGAATTGACAGCCCCTCCCCGTACAATTTGGTAAATGTGCTGATACTTTACCAGGGCTGGCCTTTGGTTAACTGGTGCCCTAAGCAAAAGGGCTCCACAGCGCCCCCACCCTGGTCTACCTACATCATCCAGATTACTGGAAAAGCGCCCCTACTAATGCAGTGCCCTAGGTGGCTGCCTAACTGACTTATGCCTAAGGCCGGCTATGTACTTTACAAGAAAAAATATTTTCTGACTTTTCTCTAAATGTCAGAGAAATATTTCACACTACATTCAAGTCATCTTAAAATGTATAGTATAAACAACAAACATTTAAAGTTTAAAGCTTAGCATTTCAATATAGTGATGCTGCTTACGTAAATGTGTCAAAAGAGGTGACAACTGCCTTTGAACCACTGACCGATTTAATTGCTCTGAAAGGCACAGTTACATTAGACGTAGCTGTGAATCAGTGTAAGTTCTCAACCTCTCTTGCAATAAAATAAATGGAAAACAGTTTCACACCTCTCGTCTTGTGTATAGTACCCTGAGCTCCTGGCTACAAATTTCTGTATGTCTGTGGTATGTCACCAAGTGTGGACAAATTCCTCTGCAGCTCATGTGAGAAGTTAAGCTTAAATAAAAGTGGGTGGTCTTTCCCTTCCTTCTTTTATACCAAAATGAGGATATGAAAGTTTTATAAATTACTAGCAGGTTTCAGGTACCTACATAGTACTGGAATCATACTGTAGGGAAAAAAGCAACCCAAGAGTCGAGTTAAGAGTTTTCCTTTAACTCATAAAGAGATAATAGAAAGAGCAGACTTATGAAAGTGGATAAGGGTACTGGGGTACTTTTGATGAATCAGGAATTATATGTTCAAAAAATAAAGGAAGCGTTGTTGAATGACAAATGTTACAAAATTATTACTAAGAAAGTTCCTGAAAGATTTTAGTGAATAGATTTACGTCTTTTTGAATGGTTACATCAAGGTGCCATTGCTGCAGAAGAATATAATTTCAGAAATGTTAATAATCCCAGTTTAGGGAAGCTGTTCGGCATTCCCAAGCTTCACAAAGATGAAAGTGATCCACCCTTTCATCATATTATTTCTCATAGGAGAAACAAGACAGAATTTATATCAGAATTTGTTGATAAGCAAATGAACCCCTTAGTTCAAAAACAAATTTGTTCTAAAGATTCAGGGATTTATTTGAACGCATGAAGTAAATATGAAATCACTTTATATGACAAATTGTTAGTAACACTAGATTTGGTGGCATTGTACACCAGCATTCCTCATGAAGATGGTTTGGAATTAGTAAAATGATGTAATTTTACTACTTTGTATTCCTCCAAAATAGGCAGAATTTGTACTTTTATAGATTTAGTGTTAGACACATTTTGTTTGTTTTTTAATCACACTATATACCATCAAAACAGTGGCATTGCCATGGGAGTCAAATTAAGCCCGGTGTATGCTAATTTGGTTCTAAGCATGTGGGAGGTAGAAACTTTAAAAAAACTTAAAGGGTTTACCAAAATTTGTTTGTAAAAATGCTTTACTGATTATATATTTTCTAATTTGGCAAGGATCCCCTAATGAATTACAAATGTTTTTTGACAGAATTTCCCGGTCAACAAATGTTAAATAAATAAATAAATAAAAATAAAAACAGTATACAACAGTATAGGTTTTCTTAATTTTACATTTTCCAACAGTGGGCTACAGACACAGTTTTTGGATATTGACCTCAGGTTAGATGAAATGGCACTAGCTTTTGTTTCCAACATCTTCAGGAAAAATATTTTCAGAAACAACTATTTAGAGTATCATAGCCAACATTCCACTTTCATGAAAATTAATATAGTGAAGGGACAATTCATTGGATTGTCAAGAATTGTAAGTGACAACAAGCTGTTCATTAATGAATGTGCATCCCTTACACAGCTGTTTCTGGATGGACATCCTGAAACATTTATAGAGAAGATTCAAAAATAAGTTATTGTTCTAAGAAAAAACAAATACCAGTATATATTAAACATGGGTTTTACTTTTAAAGAAAAGACTGGAGACCAATATGTTGAACTTAGGTTCCCCATCCCTATTAGCTTGATGTGAAAGAGATTTGTTCCAATACCAACAGCAATCGGTGCATTATACAAGGCAAGAGTGAACTTTTGAAAATAGTGGGCGACAAACCTGAATTTTGTTACAAAAGAACTACTAAATCACTTAATTTTTTGAAGAGGGAGAAAATCAAAACAGTTTCTGTGCATCAAATCATAAAGGCATGCACAAGTGTGGCAGATGTAGGTTTTGTAATGACATTTTATGTTGTCAAGAATGTTTTGCTTATTCATCATAATTGTAATACAAGAATGATTATGTTTTTGAACTGCCAGTCTAAAGCTGTAGTATATTTAGGAGTCTGTAATGCTTGCCAAAGTTTTTAGTCTGTAAAAACCACTAGAAGAATAATGCAATGGATAAGAGAACACAAAGCCGCTATAAAAATACTGATGTCAAAAACACTCTAGCTAAACATAGTACTTTAGGTAAAAATTGCTAAATACAGTATTTTACGAAAAAAATTTACAGGATTTTAATTTTTAGTTTTTGAGCAAGAATCAGATTTTTTTAGAGATAGGAACACTTGTTTGGCATATAAAGAACTTGGATGACAGTTGACTTTAAATGTAGACACACTTCCTGGGTTAAATGATAGCCTAAACATTAAATGTATATTAAAATGGTGTTGTTAAGGAAGTGATGTTTGATGTTATGTTTTAATTGTGATTGGTTATGTCTTGGTATTTATACATGTCATTTAAAAAAAAAAACAATTTTATGAAAATGTTCCACTGGAATAAATAAGGAATGAAAGTGCTCAATTATTGCGGCTGGTATGTTCCAATCGCCTTTCCATTGTTACAGTTTTTTAGTTTTATGTGGTTGTGTTCCAGTGATATATTAATTTAATATAAACTGAAAAATGATCACTGGTTACATATTACACTAAAAGGACAAGACCTGAACATGAATGCAACAAAATTTACCCAAACAGCATCAAACCAATGCATACCTGCATTTATTACGCTACTGATATTCAATAACAAAGTGCTAGTAAACTCAGCTAACCACCTCCAGGATTTTAAAGTACAAGAATGATCAGTGAATGGATACTCATAACTCCTCAATTACAGATCATGTTGCAAGTCCTTCATACTACTAATCATTTGCCTCACTGAGCAATTATGTAGACTTTTTTTCACAGGACTTTTGTTACCACTCAATTCATTTCACCTAATGCTTATGGATTTCTCCATCTTTTAATGTGTCTGTCTTATATGCATTTGATTTTTCAGAGTTTAAACAATTTAAGGAGATCATAAAATGCACAAAGGAGAAAATGTTGTTGTCTTTCGGCTTTTCTCCAGGCATAAAAAACCAAACAAAGTCTGCCACCAGGGACCCAGCAATAAAAGTCCAACCACTGGATAATTCCAATTGTATTTAATACGACAAAAATCTCAAAGACCACGAACTGCCACAAACAAAGTTAAAACAGGTGACAATCACCTGTTTTAACTTTGTTTGTGGCAGTTCGTGGTCTTTGAGATTTTTGTCGTATTAAATACAATTGGAATTATCCAGTGGTTGGACTTTTATTGCTGGGTCCCTGGTGGCAGACTTTGTTTGGTTTTTTATGCCTGGAGGACAGCCCTTTATGGTGCAGCAACGGATTTTCTTTATTCTTTACAAGTGGTGAAGAGTGACGAGGTGTTTGACGTCTTTCGGCTTTTTCCAGTTAGGGGTCGCCACAGTCGAACTCCGGTCCACTAATGATTGGCAGTAGATTTTCACGAACGCAGAGGTGCCAGCTAGACGTTCAACCTTCAACGAAGGCACGCCCATTTAAGCATGTCTTTCGAACGCCCGCCCAACTGCGGGGAGGACATGTAGACTCCACACAGAAGGCACTCCCCGCACTCTAGCCAAGAATCGAATGGGAGAACCTCTTGCTGTGAAGCAACAACCCTACTGCTGCACCACAGCGGCATGCACAAAGGAGAAAATAATAAATGGAATGGTTCTAAACAAATTATACTGAAAATTTGATCCAGTCAAAGAGAATATATTGTGCAACCAGATCAAACCTGTTTTATGCAATGTTGGTCAGAAACACATCGTAGTTCTAAATGACAGGACATCTGCAATTACACACAGTTTGTGTCACGGAAGACATGCCTTGTGTAAGTGGAAGATCAATAGGCCAACAAAGAAATAATGTTCCGGTAATAACAGCATAGGAATACTACAGGATAAATATTTATATACCCTTTTTGGACCAAATGGTTACTGAATCACAGGACCAACTCCCTAGCTGCTAGTTGGTCAGTCTTTTGTCCCCTGGATTTTACAATTTCTGCAGAAATAGAAACAGGCAGATTTGTCTACTGCCTTAAAAGGGAAATGAGCAGCTCTGATGAGTTTAAAATAAATAAATAAATATACAATGTCAGAAGAAAAAAAAAAAAAAAAAAAAGAGTGTGTTCTAATACAGCATGCACTTTTGCATTCATACTAACTGCCAATAAAGTATTTCAATTGGGGAATATTCATTCACTGCTCTAAGAAGGAATGAGACCTGACAAACTGCCAGGATGAACTATAACTCACTACTCTTGCTGTCCTGGGCACCCACTTGGGCATCTATCAGGTGCTTCAAGTCATCCAACAACAGACGATTTTCTGATACTTTTACTGGCAAAAAAGGTTCAAATGTTCAGTTCATGAAGTTACAGAATTGCACACAGAGTAACAGATAGGCACAGTGTTTACCTGTGTATAACTTGAGGCTCCTGCTAGGTGTTTACTAAAGTTGGGAATCACCTGCCATACTTCCAAGTGTTTGGATGTAATACTGCTAGAGTACGGCATGTGTTTTGCAGCCAATTGTGGTTACATAACACATGCCTCTTGAAGCAAGGAGCCAGTATGCTTGCAAAGTTCGCATTCCAGCCAAAGGTCTTGTTTCATGTAGAGGTAACTTAAATCATTTTGTTTTGGGTTTTTTTCTTGAATGTTTTGTCAACAATGCCCATTATAAAATACATCATTGAATGTTGGAACAATACTGACAATCCCAATTTTTTATACTTTGTAACAAAAACTATAAGTTTGGTTTAGAATGGTTGTACCATATTTACAGTTGGATAGTTAGCACTGTCAAGGCAGCCTAGGGCCTAGGCTCTCTACAGTAACAGCCAGACATGCTCTGCACTACAAGCATTATACTGCTTGGTCAGGAGGTTGTGCATCCACAACTGCAAGTCTGATGTGGGGTGGAAGGATTATTTGTGACTACTTTATATTACCTTTGTGTTCCACTGCTGGTTATAATTGCTACGTCTTTGTCGTTACGATTTTGAAAGTAACCCAGGTTGGGCCTGCAATTGATCATGATGTAATCAGTGTTCTAACATAGTAACCAATATATAATAAACACATCAGTTTCTAACAAATGTGTGCAAAATGACCTCCTAAAAAATCCTCCTCAGCATTTAGTCATACACTATAGAACACTCCGCACAAAAATTCTCAAAATTCCAATACTAGAGACATGAGAAATACAAAATATAGCTCCACATCAAACCTCTCAACTTCTTATCGCAAGAAATCTGGACAAAGCCTAAAATAATTGGGGGAGAGGACAAAGGCTCCACAACAGGGACAGATTTAAAATACTGCTTTCCTAAACTTAAAAAAGTAACTACAATAACAGAATTTGTGTCAGCATGCATTTTAAGGACACAAAGTCTGAAACTCAGACATATATCATTATTTAGTGACTTCAATCCTCAAGTGATTTACCAGAAAGCCACAACTTTTATGAGAAACAGGTAAACACATGACGTGAAAATCTGGGCAGTTGAGAGGTATGCTTGACATTGCTAAAAGCTCCTTCACAGTTTCAACCTGGCATTGAACACTAGACACACACATTCAAAACTCCAGGAATACAGACAGAAGAAATACAAAATATGGCTCTACACTGCTAAACACCCATTCACTGTCTCAACCTTAGTAGGGTATTTAGAAAATAAAATATGTATTATTTCATTCAATTAAAAACAGTCGGTGACTGCTACAATAAGAAACAAATTATACACACACGTATAAATATATATATATGCACACATATATATGGATCTATGTCAAAATAAAGAATTACCATAACGTTGAGTTGCAAAACACATAGACCGAAACGACGAATGTTTATATTCACAAATGTCCAGATAGTTGTAAGTTTTCCTGGGGTAAGTAAATAATTGGCCAACAAAACTTAAAAAAAAAAAAAAAAAAAACAAAGCAAATAAAACCCACCCAAATATACCAATTTCATGATCGCACTACAGTGGAGAAAAGGGCAAAGTTCACCACAATGGCCACCCGACTCCTTTCGTGGCGAAAACTTACAATGATCTAGACGTTCCTGACTGTAAGCTTTCATTGTTTCCATCTTGATATTTTGCAACTTGACGTTATGGTAATTCATTATTTTGACATAGATCCATATATTTATATTTACATTACCTGGTGAGGTAGACTGCTTTTCTTCGAGACAGGAATCAAGATGCAGTATCAGTAGGGTTGCCACTTTTTCAAATGCCCAAAGTAGAACATTTTTTGTAGAACGTGAGATTTTGCAGCACAAACCACACCCACAGTCAGTGCAAAGGAATAAACTTAAGGTGTTATTTAAAAAAAAAAAAAAAAAAAAAAAAAAAAAAAAAAAAAATTATATATATATATATATATATATATATATTCATTCTTTTAGCATTTGACCTGCTTATGCTGGTTTAATTAACATTTACTTGTTTCAGATACAAAACAATTGTTTTATGCAACTATTAAAGGTAACTTAGGAAATACTATTTGTCCAAAAATTCTGAACATTTGCCACTTCTCACATTTTTTTCCACAGGACACAACTATCCAAAAAGGGACTGTCTCCTGGGTACAGAGGGACATGTGGTAACTCTAAGCATCACAACAGAGTCCACTAAACACATAAAATGTTCTAAGCCTTCTGGGAAAGGAAAAGCACTAAAGCTTATTATAGACAGAGCTGCAAGTCACTTTTACGAGGCTGCAGCGGTATAACTTGTCCATAACTTATCTACACTTTCATAAGGAGCGTTTTTAAAAGATCGTGCTTTTATTCACTCCATTACAAACAGCGGGCACATCATTTATCATGTTGACAGTATTTCAACTTACACTAAGTATACAAGGAAAAGATACAAGATAAACAAGGTATCCCATATTACCTGGCTTGTTGCTTGCAGCATTTACAGAAAGAGCTGTTGAGTAAGCAGGAGTTTTTATAAAATAATTTAAAGAATAGCGGCCAATTCCAATCAAATAATTATTTGACTTGTTTAACACTCCAGAAGTCATATTTACGAAGGAGGCAGCCATCATGAAAATTATAACTACCGGTCACAGCTACAGACAAAAAGGTTCAACGCGAAGTCAAATTACTGTCAAGTGTTGATATCCATATATTGGTCTACCTCAATTTCTGAGAGATTTATAAATTGAAAAAGAACGTTGTAAGCCATTAGACACTGGTCAAAACTTGAGTAAAAAGGTCACGCCATCTCGAATTTTAAAACATTTGTACAAAACCTGGATCGAGAAATTTCTAGCTAGATTGCATGACGTGATTTAGAACTCAACAGACGTGCACTATTTGAGTAAACATACGGCACAGTTAGTTCAGAGCAGTTTTGGAGGAAGGGTTATCGCAACAAGGATTAATACATAGCAAACTGCATACAAAAGTACCAGATATTACTTTTACTAAAAGTAGATCGTAGCCACACCTCACCACCTGGCGCAGTACTAGTAATAACATTACCCTTAATGTTAGTAAATGCAGCATTAACAGGCTTCATAAAAAGGACATAAAATACTGCTACAGCATTGGCATGTCTCTCAAGTGTACTTCATTACGAGGAACGTTTCTCATTTGGGGTCTTAAAAATCATGTTTCTCGAAGTTCTACACTGAAAGGTTCTGTCACATATGCAGTGTTAAGAATTTTTTTTAACCGATATCCTTGGAAAATAAACATATTAATTCATTAAAATATCTTTTTTATATAAGTAAAACTCAGCATCTAACTATCCTATGACCTTCCCAGCTGAAGTTGCTAGAAGGCTGTTAATATTTATTTATTTATTTATATTTGTTGACCGGGAGTGTCCGACTGGACGTAGGTCCATTTTCAGCGGAGGCCCGCCGGGGAGAAAAGCTCCACAGTTAAAATAAAGAGACAGTAGTTACATTGGATTACATAGCGTTTAACAATTTAACATATCAATTACTTAACAACATATTTACAGATGAAGAACACAGTACTTCAGTAGACAACTAGAATCTTTATCTGTGAAGTACATCACAGACATTAACAAATGTTACAATAAGAAGTTCCTGCTGTATAATAAGTACTAGGCTTATGAGCACCCGAGCTTGCTATAATCAAGGTAGTTAGTGGAGTGGAAAGATAGGTAGTGGTTGGTTGGGGTGGGTGATAGAGTGGGAGTTGCAAGGGCATAGCCAGCATGTTTTTAGGTGCGCTTTTAGTAAAGTTTTGAAGTGGGTGCATGATGGTATGGAGGTAATTGTGGGTGGGAGGGAGTTCCATAATTTGGCTGTGGTGCAAGAGAATAGTGCTTCACCAGTTAGGGTGGGTGCTGTGCCATCTCTGTTTTTGCTGCTTCTGGTTTGGTTCTGAGGAGATATTCATGGCTTCGACTTCAACCTTTGCATGAAGGCTAAGTTGCTGGATGCTCCTCTGGATAATACTTTTGTTTGGTGAAGAAGCAGCTGGTTTATTTAAGTCTCTTCAAAGGGGAAGGCTTTGTTTCTCCTGTGTCTAAATTTCAATGTAACTACCCTTCTAAGTCAGGCTTTGTTTGTAGGCAGTCTCGCCCTCCTTCTAAAGGTAAAAACTGTTGTAAACGGACTCCTCCTTCTAAGGCCACTCAGACTGCAGGGATTCTTAAGCCTTCCTTTCCTGACAAACCAGGTAGTGTCTGACTATCCACCCATTCCCAGCCACATTTCTCTGTCTCTTTGCCTTTCTCTTTCTCTTCCTGTTTGGCTATGGGTCACCCAGGATTCTTGAGTTTTGTCAATCATTCATCAAGGGTACTTCATGATCTGGATTTTCTGTCCACTTTTTATGGGCATTCCTCAGCCTCCTCGGGAACAGCTTCCTTTTTTTCCCAAAGGTTTTTCGGGACCTCTTGTTTCAGGGTACTATTCAAGAAGTGCCTGTGTCCCAAAAGGGGAAAGGGTTTTATTCAAGAATGTTTCTAGTGCCTAGAAAAGACGGTACTTGGAGACCTATTCTAGACCTCTCCCATCTGAACACCTTTCTGAAAGTACCTTCCTTTCGGATGTTGTGCCCTCAGTCCCTTTTTCCTCTCTTGCTCCCTTAGGCCTTTCTGGTGTCTCTGGACCTCAATGATGCTTATCTCCATATTCGGATCCATCCCCTTTTCCAGGAGATTTTTGTATTTCTGTGTTGCTTCCTGGCATTTTCAGTTCTGTGCTTTGCCCTTTGGCCTTTCTATTGCCTCAGGGGTGTTCACCAAAAGCCTCATTGCTGTGATTGCCTTTTGCAGGCTTCAAGGGATCCAAATCTTTCCTTATTTGGACCACCTGTTGATTCAGGCGTCTTCTCCAGAAGTCCTTTTGCAAAATCTTCATTTTACCATGTTTCTTCTTCAGAGCCTGGGGTTCACAACAAACTTCAACAAGTCTTCTCTGACTCCTTCTCAGGATCATGTCTTTCTGGGTTGCAGGTTTCAAACGGTGCCAATCCTGGCATCCCTGCCTCCTCCAAAGACATTAACTCTAATTTCTTTCTTTCAAACTCTTCTTCCCCTGGTCTCCATTTCTGCCAGGGAGTTTCTGAGAGCTCTGGGGTTCATGGCTTCCACTATTCTGAAGCTTCCTCTGGCCAGACTCCACAAGAGGAAGTTCCAGTGGTTTCTGAAGTTGGTGTGGCTTCAGCATGCGCATCCTGTAGACTTTCTTGTTACTCTTCTCCTGTGTCTCAAGGTCGAACTTCTGTGGTGGATTCAGCAGTTGTTTCTGAATCTAGGGCTCCCATTTCAACCTCTGCTTCTCTCTCAGGATCTGTTCAAAGACACTTCAGATGTGGGATGGGGAGTAACATTTGGTTCCCTGAAGGTTCAGGGAGTGTGTTCACCTCTTCAGCAGAAGGAGCACATCAGCATCAAAGAGATGAGGGCTCCTATGCTGGCTTTTTAGGCCTTTCATCCTCTGTTTGTGCAGGGCATCTCAAGGTATTCACGGACAATAGCACAGTCATGTGGTATATCAACAAATGGGGTACAAGATCCTACCATCTTTGCTGGCTGGCATTTCTGATATTGGATCTGGCTATCCAATATCGTGTGACTCCTCAGGCAGTTTACATTCCTTCAGATCAGAACATTGCGGCAGACAATCTGAGCAGGTCCTTTACTCAATCCCATGAATGAATGCTTTACAGGGATGTGTTTCTGGACATGGTTCACCAGTGGGGTACTTCTCAAGTAGATCTATTTGCCTCCCCTTTGAACAGATAACTTCCTCTGTTTTGTGCCAGAGTCCCAGGTCCTCTGGTCTGGAAGGTGGATGCCCTCTCATTTTCTTGAAAGGGGATGCTTCCTTATGCATTCCCTCCTTTTCCTCTCATTCCAAGAGTCCTGTTCAAGATTCAATGGGATGCTCCCTAAATCTTGTTGGTGACTCCCTTTTGGCCATGACAGCACTGGTTTCCTCTACTTCTGCATCTCGCCAGGGGCAATCATCACAAGTTACCTCACAGGGTGGATCTCCTCACACAAGACGAGGGGTCTCTCATCCATCCCCACCTGTCCACGCTTCAACTGACAATGCGTGTAATAGGGTTTTGATTCCTCATAGACCTTTTTTCTGAAGACGTGCTGCAGGTCCTGCAGGAGGCCAGGAAACCTACTACTAGGAAATCCTACTTATCTAAATGGAAGAGGTTTTCTATTTGGTGTCTTTCTCATGACCTGGACCTACATTCTGTGGATGTTCCTTTGGTTCTTTCTTATTTATGTGAGTTGCTCAATGCTGGTTTGGCCCATTTTTCTATTAAGGCCGACTTATCAGCACTTTCTGCTTGTCTGTCTTTAACTCCCCCATTAACTTCTAGATTTGAGGCTAAGCAGTTTCTTAAAAGCATCCTTGATATTAGACCTCCCAGGAAGCCTGTTCCTCCAACCTGGGATCTTAATTTTGTTCTGGAAAAATTGACTCAGGCTCCTTTTGAGCCTGCTGTTTCAGCTTCCTTGCAATATTGTTCTTGGAAGACAGTTCTTTTGTTAGGTCTTACTTCTGCCAGAGAGGTATCTGAGTTGCAAGCCCTTATGGCTTGTCCACCTTTTTTTGATATTTCATGAGGACAGGGTGTCCTTGCCTACTAATCCTTCATTTATACCAAAGGTGGTTAATGAGTTGTCACTTAATCAGTCTATTAATTTGCCTAGCTTTTTCCCTTTCCGCAATATGACAGTGAAAGAGTGCTACATACCTTAGATGTGCATAGACAGCTCAGATTTTATTTGGATAAAACTAAAGCTATCAGGAAGTCTGATTAGTTATTTGTTTTCCTTTCATCCTAGGTCTTTAGGTTTGGCTGTTTCCAAGCAAACTATTTCCACTTGGATTTCAAAGGCTATTTCATTTTGTTAAACTTTTCATGGAAAGAGCCTTCCTTCTTCTATAAAGGCATATTCCACTAGAGCTGAGGCTTCTTCTGGTGCTTTTTTCAAAGGCTTAGATGCTAATTCTATTCCTGAACCTGCTACCTGGACATCTGTGCATACCTTTACTAAACATTACCAGTTGGATGGTATCTCCAGAGCCAGAGCTGGTTTTGCTGCTGGCATTCTTTATGGCTTCTTGGAGGGCTCTGCTGCTTCCTCTTCCCAGGTTTCTTCTTGAGCTTTTGCGCTCTCCCATTAGTAAGGAATACTGCAACGGTGAATGTAAGAACATAGTACAGTTGTGTAAAATCTTGCCATAACGGTAGATGACCTTCCTTCACTGCTGCAGTATTCACTCCCTCCCTCCCTCCATCCCTCTGGTCTTTTTCTCTTCCTGGCTTTGCAGATTCTCCTTGGTTTTCCTTGGACTGCTGTTCCTACTATGGCAATCTGTTCTGAGGTTGGTATGCCTGAATGTCATCTTTATGCCCTACCTTATGCAAGGAGTAAGCAGGTGACGTTCAGCGTACCTTAAAGCATTGGTAAACCTTTGTAAACTGGCCGGACGGGGGGCTTCATAGCAGGGAATCCCATTAGTAAGGAATACTGCACCGATGAAGGCAAGGGTGTCTACTGTTATGGTAATATTTTACACAACTGTACTTTCCCCATTATGAGGGCTAATGTCCCTCATTTTATAGATGGAAGGTTGAGAGCTATAAACATAGGTGGTCAAATAAAAACAAACAAAAAAGCTGGCATCATTACAGTAAGTTAGGGATAGTCACTAGCAGGCAGCAGTTTAAATTTTGATCAGTGCATCCACTAAAACTCAGAAAGTATATCTTGTAGCTCAGCTGATTCTAATTAACATATTTAAGTCACTTCTGTACTACACATATATCTGTATATTGATATAAACAATATGCAGTTTCTACATGGATAAACAGTCCCACTGGTGCAGAATGCTTTCCTGAAGCCTGACCTCACAGTTCCAGATCACATGAGTCTCTACCCCTTTTACTTGCAGTGTTCCTTAAAGGAATATTAACCTGCTGTCATAGTGCTATATATGACATCCTAGCTTGTGCTGGTGCCATATTCGGGATTAGTTCCTCTGTCTTGTTCCTAATGAATTCTGCAATAGGCTTTCACCCCCATGTCCCTGAACTGGATTAAGTGACTAGTCAGAGAATGGATAATTCAAAATTAATATCTACCTCTAAAGGGACAATGTGGCCATCAACATGCGTGACTAATCAGTTTCATTAAATAGTTTTTCTGGGATTTCAAGCTGAATTATTATCACCAGTTTAAGAACTGATTGACATCAGATATAAAAAAAATATTTAAATATTTTATAACTGAAACATACAAAGTGATGATACACATAACCCATTTCTAAGTGTAATGATACCCTACACTGTAGGTGGCATTGGGCAATACCAAGCCTTCTAGTTTCAATAAGGAACTCTGTCTGCAGCATTACCTCACAGCACTTCTGAGATGTTCATGTAGTGTCCCATACCGCCCTACCCAGTTCTATTAATAATTGCTTCCTTGCTTCTAAGCTGCTTTATAATGATTTTTTCATGTTGGTGATTTAACATTCGCTGCATGGATGCTTATGCACAGCTTTAAGAGAGTTTAGAAGGTTCATAATCTGATCTGATATTTTGCATTCATTGAACATTCTAAAGTAAACACTAATGCAGCTGGCTACATACAGACCCTGCCCATCTCTTTATTTAGGCCATACTGAATAAAAAAAAATGCATGGTCTTAGAAGATGAAAAACAGTGTGTCCATGTACGGAAAAGGTGCATACTGGCAAAAGTGAATGATGTGAGACATCGCTGATGATTGAAAATAAGTTGTTTCATCTTTCATATGAGAAATGGTACCACTGCAGCTGCCTGGAAACTTCACTCTTTATGTATATTAGTCTGAGAACTGGAAATTGTGCTTCCAGAAATCCACTATATTCATGACTGCAAAATATCTGAGAAGTCTGAAAAGGTGTTGTATTCTACATTTCAGTAGAAGAATCCATTAAGATATATGGTGTATAATATATAGGTTCATAGTCTCATAGGATGATACTAGGCTGTTGGCCTGGAGGCCCTTATAATCCTAGCCAAGAATTTCACCCATGTTCCCACAAAGTCAGCACCTATTTTCCCTGTCCAGCAGGGACACAGGTGGGATCCCAGGAGTATATTTTCTGTTTCCCATCCAGTTGTCCAGGTTCCTCTTAAAGAGGGCTAGTAAAGTACTCTGCTTGACATGGAGAGGGAGTCTATCCATAAATGGGGGAGTTGGGACACAAATCTATCCCGCCAACAAGTTCTATTAAAGTCACAGACCAGGTTGTGGTCTTGCGTGTGGGTTGCACGAGTGGAGTTTGACTTACGGATGTGCAGTAACTCCATCAAGGCTGAGTCTGAGATGGCCTTGTATGCCAAACACAGGTCACCTCTGAGCAGTCTGTACTAGACTGAGTAGAGGGACAGGGCTTTTAGCCTATCTGTATAGGATAGGTGTTTGAGACCCTGGATTTTCCTGGTCAGGAACCTCTGTGGTATCACCAACTGCTGCGTGTGCTTGGCAAGGTACATGCTGAAGGGGGCATTGTACTCAATAATGGGTCTGATAAGGGAGGAGTGCAGGGGTGTTATGACCTCCTTGTTCCTGGTTGAAATACCCTTACTTATGAGGTGGGCCATGTAGAAAGCCTTCCATACAATGGAGGCAATGTGGTGATGATCAAAAGTCAGGTTGCTATCAACCTGTGTGCCCAAGTCCCTCACGACTGATTGCTTGCTTAGTACATTGTTATTAATGTAATAATTAATGGGGGTGCCATTTTCCCCAAAGGGGATAATGATGCATTTCTTGGCAATCAGTTTGAGGCCATGCTTCTGGCACCAGTCATAAGTTTGAGAAAGACCCTCATGGAGGATGCTGACATCACTAGGGGAATTTATGACAGTGCCCAGCTTGCAGTCATCTGCAAACTTGGTCAGCCACAGACCACTGGTTTTGGCTTGCATCTCAGAAAAGTATATCTCAAACAGTAGAGGCCCCAAGACCAATCCTTGGGATACGTCCCTTGTTACGGGTCTACTACTAGAGGTGGCTTCCCCTATTTTGACTGAGTGGGTTCTATCAGTGAACCAGTTAGCTACCCATCTGGTAACATAAGGGTTGATGCCTAACTGGGAGAATTTCTCTATTATACCTGAGTGGGGAATAGTGTTGAAGGCTTTGGCTAGGTCAAGGTAGGTGATGTGCACTGTCTTCCTCTCACCCATGGCTTTGGTGACTATTTCAAACAAGGTGGACAAGTTTAACAGGCATGATCTCCCTTTGGCAAAACCAAACTGTGTGGGATCAAACATTTGGAGGTTCTCAGTGTCTTAGTTTACATGGTCCATAACATTGCATTCCATGGCCTTGCAGATCTGGCTAGTTAGGCTGATGGGCCTATAATTGCCTGGGTCAATGGATGCTATACCCTTGTGTAGAGGGATGACAGTGGCTGTCCTCCATTCAGCTGGGACAAAGCCGGTACACAGGCTTTGGTTAAATAGGGTGCCTAGTGGTGCTGAGAGCTCTTGCCTGAGTTCATGTAGAACACAGCCAGGGATGTTGTCAGGTCCCATGGAGGCTGTATTTTTTGCCTTTGAGAAGGCATTAATGACCTGCTCTATGGTGATGGGGTGGAGCTGATGTTGTGGATGTCCTGGTTTACTGATGGGGGACAGGGGGTGAAGTTTTCACTGAACTTGTCTGCCAGCTGGTTGGCTATATCTATGGCATTTGTGTATGTGGTATTCTTGACCACCAATTCAGAGCAGATTTGAGAGTTACCTTTGAGACTGCAGAAGTATGTGAAGAAGGCCTTGTGATTGTCCTTAGTGGATGTGGCCAATTTGGTCTTGAAGTTAGCCTTAGAGGATTTCACCAGTGACCTTATTTGCTGGTTCAGACAAAGGAAAGATTGCTTCCAACTTGGCACCTGCTCCTTCTTGGTCCTGGACAGCATTTTTTTCCCTTTTATTATAGAGTCTGTTTATTGCTTGCTGTCCACCAGACAGGTTTACTCTTCCTTGAGGAAGATGATTTGATCCTGTCAGGTATTGCTGAATTCATGCATCTATATAGGTGCTCATATAGTTTTTTGGTGTAGGCTTGGACATTAGTGCTTGTTCCAGCTGATGAGATGGTGGCTGTAAAGCTACTTATACCTGCTCTCAGGAGGTTGTAGTCAGCTTTGGAAAAGTTTTCTTGTTCAACTCTGGCAAGGGGGGGGGGGGGTCAGGGGAGATGGTGACTTTGAAATTGATTGCTGATCCAATGCATTGGCATTGATGAAGTCGCAGAATCTCTGTGCGTTCATGTTTGGGCTAGAATAGGTCTTCCACACTATGGTTGGGTAGTTAAAGTCACCCAGGAGCAGGGTAGAGGGTTGAATCCTGATGGATTCCAGTAAGTCTAGAGAGGTGAAGTGGCCCTGGGTGGGGGGGGGGGGGTCTGTAGCTAGCTATGATTTGAATAGGTGTTTTGTCAACAGTTAACTACACCTGGAGTGTCTCCTGTGCGTCATACTGTTTGACCAGCCTGGAGGTGTGTATGTCTTTGAGAAATATTGAAACTCCACCTCCTTTGGCTTTGTAGCCCTCTGTTTGGGGTCTGAAAGTATGGTAGAACAAGTAACCTGGTAAGGCTGGGATGCTCTCCGCAGCTTTGAACCGGGTTTCAGTGACTGCACAAATGTCAGCATGTTCCAGGGTTAGGAATGCTTGCAATGAGTGCAGTTTCATGTTAAGGCTCATAGCGTTTAACAGCATGACCTTTAAATTTCATTTAGAAGAATTTTTCACGTTAGTAATTTTGTCCTCGTGACATTGCCTAAAAAGGCACTATGAGGGAGGCAAGGGCCTTTGCCAGAAGCTCGAAGCCCAGGGGAGACAGATGAAGGCCATCTCTGGCAAACCATCGTGGTCTGTCAATCATGTCCTCCCAGGCTGTCAGGTACTGGATCCCCTTGGAATGACACCAGAAACTAAGCCAATTGTTAAAGTCAATAATTTTCTGTTTGTATTAAGGAATCATTCTGGGTGACTGTAGGATGCTGCTTAAGCCTAGGGCCATACCTGCCTGGGACACATATTCAGTGAGCTCAATCATGTCTCTCTTCATATAGTCCAGAGAGGTCATTTCCGCCAACATAAACTATGACAGAGTCACAACAGTACCTGTTGAGACTTGAGTGCAAGTGATATGGTGTATTCTAGCACTTGACAAGCAACTTACTGTGACATTCTCCTTGTCTAGCCTGGTGAGGGGAACAGCTGTGTGTCTCACAATAGAGTCTCCTATGACTAGTATGTTGGGTTTGTGGCTAGGCCTTAGAGGCTGTGAGACACAGGCATGTATACTATGTGTGGTACTGGGTACGGTGGGTTGTGATGTGCATGTGCACTTTTGCCACGGAGGTCTGTTTTGTTTAGGTGTGTTTTTGTTAAGAACTTCCACATACGTAGGAATGTACTGTACAGGTGTGGGTGGTGTTAGAGTTTTGGTGTTTGTGCAGACTACCTTCTCAGTGCTAGATGTACTGGCTTGTGATTGAGACAGCAAGGATTCTAGGTTCGTAATGTAATTGCATCTCTCACATATTGTGTTCCTAGGTGGTATAAGAAGAGGTTTGTCCATGTACATGAGGCAGTTGCTACACTGTGTCAGAATGCCCATATCAACCAGAAGCCACAGGAAATTTCCCATCCATGGTTGTCAGAATCTGTAGAAGAGAGGTCAAGGATGGTAGTGTGGGTACTATCAGAATAGAGTACTATAGGTGTGAGTAGGGCTGGATAAAATCAACACAGTTGTTGCAAGGGAGGGCATCAGTTACACAGGAGTGTTGGTAAGGGAAAAAATGCAACTGAGATACCTTGCAATGGTTAAAACAGCACAGTGGCAGTGTACAATGCGCAAACAAGTGCAACACCCTGCAAACACAGGGTTTAGATACCAGAAAAGATGGAAGAATCTAGAAGCTCGAATTACTACCCAATCCTGCTAGCCTCTGCACTTTCAATCACTCATGCTAGACAGGCAGCCCTGTTTCTCTCACTAACAGAGAAGACAAGCCCTTACCAGCATAAGATGGCTGCCAGAAACACAGGAAACTCAACAAGCAAAACAACCAGGCCTAGATACAGCAGGCCTGTATCCAGACTATGCTACCTGACTAGAACACAGAAACCTCACAGAAAAGCACAGATAGAGCACTCATGAACAGAAAATACAACCATCAGTATGAAAAAGCAGTTTACAGTTAAGTATTTAAATAAAAATGCAATTACAGTAATGAAACACTGTCTAGCAAAGAAAACCCAGTTAAAAACAATATAAAATGGTACAGAAATGAAGTGAAACAGTAGAAAAAAAACTTTATAACAGTACACAATGTAGTAGATTAGCTGTATAGCACAACTATAAGCGTTAAGAAGTACAATTCAATGAAATAAATGTAAAAATAAAACTTATTCTGCTCTTGGAGCCTTGGAATTTCTGCTATGTCACAGTGATGAATCACCACTCCTCAGCCTGGTAAAAACAAGCACAGATCCTGCAGACACAGGGTTTAAAGACCAGAAAACATGGATAAATCTAGAAGCTTGGATTACTACCCAATCCTGCTAGCCCCTGCAATTTCAACCAATCACTCATGCTAGAGAAGGTCAGACAGAGAAGACAAGCCCCTACCAGCATACGATGGCTGCCAGAAACACAGGAAATTCAACAAGCAAAACAACCAGGCCTGGATACAGAAGACCTCTATCCAGACTATGTTAACTGACTAGAACACAGAAACCTCACAGAAAAGCACAGATAGAGCACTCACAAACAGAAAATACAACCCTCAGTATGAAAAAGCATAATTCAAGCATAATTCAGTTAAGTAATTCAATGAAGTAATTCAATAAAAATGCAATTACAGTAATGAAACACTATCTAGCAATGAAAATACAGTTAAAACAGCATAAAACAGTACAAAAATGAAGTGAAACAGTAAAAAAAGAGAAGGAAACACTGTGGTGTAGGCAAACTGGTTCTCCAAAAAGACTAGTATCCAATGTAAAAAATATAGGAGGCACCAGACCAAGGCAGGTGAAGATAAAGTTCAATTTTAATCCACAGACAAAGAACAAACAATGGTGAGTGCTTTCGTAGCAAGAGCTACTTTATCAGACAGTTAAAATCATTACTCACTCATATTTAAAAGTTACAAACAGCCAATCAGAATCAAAGTTCAGTTAAGGCAATGCTATTAATCTGTAAATTAAAAACAATATAATAGACATACTTAAAGTGCCAAGTCTAGTCTGTAGTCCTAGAATAAACATATAAAATATATTTAAAATTACATTTAAATTCTTTTATCTGCGCAATGGTTTATGAGTAGTACAGGTTTAATAGAAACTTTGTCATTTAGGCCCCTGCCTATATTAGTCCGCATCCTAATGATCCATTCAAGTTCCTTATTTTCTACCAGGTTCTTTATAGGGCTACCTCTACAACCTATTTTGACTTTCTCTACTACCATGAATTTAAATGTGTGTGTCGTATCTGATGTCATCACGTGTCTTGCTAGGGCATTGATCTCTGCCTCCTATATATCATAAACATGCTCCCTGATCCTATCATGAAACCTCTGTGTGGTCATACCTATATAAAATGAGCAACATACATTACAGTGAGCTAAATATACAATATTTGTGGTATTACAGTTTGCTGATAGTTTAAAGTAAACAGTCTTCCTCGTATCTAGGTGTTCAAAACATCCTTTCTCATCAATATATTTACAATAATTGCAGGAATTACAGGGAAAGGTTCCATGATTGTGTGTTATAGGTTCAGTATTCAACTCATGGCCATATCTGGGTCCACATAAAAGCCTCTTAATGGATTTCTTGTTTTTATATGCATATCTGGGGTTATCTCCTAACAATGTTTTAACCTTTTCATCTGATCAAAGTATTTTAACCCAGCCACTGGGGACGCACAAGCCAGTGCATTTCTTTGTGCCGGTCCCAAGCCAGGATAAATGGGGAGGGTTGCATTAGGAAGGGCATCCAGTGTAAAACTTTGCCAAATCATTTCATGCAGTCACCAGTAAATATTTCCATACCGGATTGGTCGAGGCCTGGGTTAACAACGACCGCCACCAGTACTGTTAGCCAACAGGGTGCTGGGGGAAATTGGGCTACTGTTGGCTGAAGGAGGAGAAGAGGCGGAAGACATGGCCGAAGGCAGGAAGAGAGGAGAAAGGCTAGGACTGTGGTAGTGAGGGTCGGAACTTTGAATTTTGGCAGTATGACTGGTATAGTGAGAGAGCTAACTGATATGATGGACAGAAGGAAGGTTGGTATATTGTGTGTGCAAGAGACCAGATGGAAGTGGAGTAAGGCTAGGTGTATCGGAGGTGGGTTCAATTGTTTTATCATGGTGTGGATGGGAGGAGAAATGGCGTAGGAGTTATTCTGAAGGAATAGTATGTGAAGAGTGTTTTGGAGGTGAAAGGAGTGTTGGATAGAGTGATGTTTATGAAGCTGGAAATTGATAGTGTAATGATGAATGTTGTTAGTGCATATGCTCCACAAGTTGGGTGTGCAATGGATGAGAAAGAAAAATTTTGGAGTGAATTGGATGAAGTGGTGATGACTGTACCCAAGGGTGAGAGAGTGGTGATTGGAGCAGATTTCAATGGGCATGTTGGTGAAGGGAACAGAGGGGATGAGGAAGTGATGGGTAGGTATGGTGTTAAACAAAGGAATGCAGAAGGTCAGATGGTAATGGATTTTGCAAAAAGGATGGACATGGCTGTGGTGAATACATATTTTAACAAGATGGAAGAGCATAGGGTGACATACAAGAGTGGAGGTAGATGCGCACAGGTGGATTATATCTTATGTAGGAGGGCAAGTTTGAAGGAGATTGGAGACTGTAAAGTGGTGACCAGAGAAAGTGTAGTTAGGCAGCATAGGATGGTGGTTTGTAGGATGACAGTGATCAAGAAGAGAAGGAGGAGTGTGAGGGCAGCACCAAGGATCAAATGGTGAAAATTGAAAAAGGGTAATTGTGAGGTGGAGTTTAGGGATGAGTTAAGACAGGCACTGGGTGGCAGTGAAGAGTTACCAAATAGCTGGTTAACTACAGCAGAGCTAGTAAGGGAGATGGCTAGAAAGGTGCTTGGTATCACATCGGGACAGAGGAAGGACAACAAGGAGACATGGTGGTGGAATGAGGAAGTACAGAAGAGTATACAGGCAAAGAGATTGGCAAAGAAGAAGTGGGATTGTCAGAGAGATGAAGAAAGTAGACAGAAGTATAAGGAGACGAGGTGCATGGCAAAGAGAGAGGTGGTGAAGGCTAAGGATAAGGCATATGAAGAGTTGTATGAAAGGTTGGACACTAAGGAGGGAGAAAAGGACCTGTACCGATTGGCTAGACAGAGGGACTGAGCTAGGAAAGATGTGCAGCAGGTAAAGGTGATAAAGGATAATGATGGAAACATACTCACAAGTGAGGAGAGTGTGTTGAGGATATGGAAAGAGTACTCTGAGGGATTGATGAATGAAGAGAATGAGAGGGAGAGAAGGTTGGATGATGTGGGGATAGTGAATCATGAAGTACAATGGATTAGCAAGGAGGAAGTAAGGATAGCTGTGAAGAAAATGAAGAATGGAAAGGCTGTTGGCCCAGATGACATACCTGTGGAAGCATGGAGATGTTTAGGTGAAATGGCAGTGGAGTTTTTAACCAGATTGTTTAATGAAATCTTAGAAAGTGAGAGGATGCCTGAGGAATGGAGAAAAAGTGTTTTGGTACCGATTTTTAAGAATAAGGGTGATGTGCAGAGCTGTAGTAACTACAGAGGGATTAAATTGATCAGTCACAGCATGAAGTTATGGGAAAGAGTAGTGGAAGCTAGGTAAAGAAGGGACATGATGATTAGTGAACAGCAGCATGGTTTCATGCTAGGAAAGAGCACTACAGATGTGATGTTTGCTCTGAGAATGTTGATGGAGAAGTACAGAGAATGTCAGAAGGAGTTGCATTGTGTTTTTGTAGACTTAGAGAAAGCATATGACAGGGTGCCTAGAGAGGAGTTGTGGTATTGTATGAGGAAGTCAGGAGTGTCAGAGAAGTATGTAAGAGTGGTACAGGATATGTACGAGGGTAGTGTGACAGCGGTGAGGTCTGCAGTGGGAGTGACGGATGCATTTAAGGTGGAGGTGGGGTTACATCAAGGATCAGCTCTGAGCCCTTCCTTATTTGCAATGGTGATGGATAGGTTGACAGATGAGATCAGACAGGAGTCCCCATGGACTATGATGTTTGCAGATGACATTGTGATCTGTAGTGAGATTAGGGAACAGGTGGAGGAGACCCTGGAGAGATGGAGATATGCTCTAGAGAGAAGAGGAATGAAGGTCAGCAGGACTAAGACAGAATATATGTGTGTGAATGAGAGGGAGGATAGAAGAATGGTGAGGATGCAAGGAGTAGAGGTAGCGAAGGTGGATGAGTTTAAATACTTGGGGTCAATAGTTCAGAGTAACGGTGAGTGTGGAAGTGAGGTGAAGAAGAGAGTACAGGCAGGATGGAGTGGGTGGAGAAGAGTATCAGGAGTAATTTGTGACAGACGAGTACCTGTAAGAGTGAAAGGGAAGGTCTACAAGAGGGTAGTGAGACCAGCTATGTTATATGGGTTGGAGACAGTGGCACTGGCAAAAAGGCAGGAGTTTGAGCTGGATGTGGCAGAGTTAAAGATGTTAAGATTTGCACTGGGTGTGACGAGGGTGGACAGGATTAGGAATAAGTATATTAGGGGGTCAGCCCAGGTTGGAAGGTTTGGAGACAAAGCCAGAGAGGCAAGATTATGGTGGTTTGGACATGTGCTGAGGAGGGATGCTGAGTATATTGGGAAAAAGATGCTAAGGATGAAGCTACAGGTAACAGGAAAAGAGGAAGGCCTAAGATAAGGATATGGATGTGGTGAGAGAGGACATGCAGGTGGTTGGAGTGACAGAACAAGATGCAGAGAACAGGAAGAAATGGAAACAGGTGATCCACTGTGGTGACGCCTAACAGGAACAGCCGAAAGAAGATGATGATCTGATCGAAGTATATTCCAATTTCTGGAATAAATCTCCCGTAACAACCTGATGTTACTTGCATACATAACTGAAATCCTCAGGGGGTTCTTTTGTGCAGTTTTTTGTTCATAAACCTGATTCAGACTGGAGAAATAAGGTTTCCCTATGCTATTCCTGATGGAGTGTGTATTAGAGGTGATGGACCTAATTTTCTTTTTCTTATACTCTCTCTCATGAAATCTCCCTTCTAGTTGGTGCAGTTCACTTACAAATTTCTCATCTTTGGCTGTTAATCTAGATGTTCTTAGTACTTGCCCTTTTATCACATTTCTGAACACATGCTGGGGATGCATACTCTATGTACATAAGTGTTTCTATAACATTCTTTACAAAAAATCTCAGTATAGAATTCACCTGTGCTTGCTCTAGTAATGCTGACATCTAGAAATTCAACACATTTATTTGAACTATGAGCTGTAAACCTCAAAAAATGTGTGATATTATTTATATCCCTCATGAAGTCCCCTGCTGGGATCTGAGCACGCAGAAAAGAAACTGCTCAGTCTGCAAACAGCAATGGAGTTATTAACCAACCCAGTGAGGATTTAGAACGAATAGGTCTACCGTATCCTATATGCACACCAAATTAACTAACTAGCTAACTGAAAACATAATTGAACCAAAGACGTTCACTAGAAATTTAATGTTGAAAATGCAGTTTCAAAATGTTAATGTAAGTGATAAGGACTTTAATTTGTTCAAGAAGGCTAGTGGTTATATGTCCATCACTATGGGTGCAATTGAAACATTTGAAAAAGCATGTATCAATGATATATATTCCATGTATGATAATAAGGAATGCACTAAATTCTTTGTTAATATGGGGAAAGATGAAAGGGAAGCACTTGAGGTTTTACATAAGGACAAGTATATTTGTTTTAGGCCAGCTGACAAAGGGGGACCATTGGCGGTTATGGACTATGTTTTCTATAGGGATGTGATGTACAGTATGTTAAGTGATGAAGGAGTGTATGAAAAGATTGACCATGTTAAAATTGGAAATACATTTGCAGAATGCACAATGATCTGTTAGAATGTATGCAATGTGGTCAGATTAATATGGACCTATACAACTATCTCATTGTGGATGATCCTATCATACCAGTGATACAGGGATTACCCAAGATACATAAGCATGCCCTTAATCCACTCATGAGACCAATAGTAGCAGGACAGGGGTGGTGTACAGAGCCACTATGAATATATGTAGAACACCACCTGAAACCCGTATTGGCAAGGAACAACTCTATCCTTAAAGACACTAAACAATTCTTAGTAGAGCTACATGCATTCACTAATAGTTTTACACCAACAATGGACTACTTAATGGTCACCTTGGATGTGCAATCTCTTTTTACTTTAATACCTAATATGGTAGGTCTGGAGTTTTTATATCATTATTTAAAGGAAGACGGAATGTATGAATCTAGAATGGTAGATCTCCTCTGCTTTTTGGTGGAAACCATATTGGAGAATAATGTGTTTATGTTTGAACAAAACATTTACAGACAAAAACGTGGCGTGGCTATGGGCACTTCTTGTGCTAATAGCTATGCCAACCTGGTTATGGCTAAATGGGAATCACTAAATATTCTCACAGGAGTATGGTCTGAAAAAATAATCTTTTATCGAAGGTTTGTATATGATCTCTTCCTGTTATGGGAAGGAGGTGCATCGAACCTACAATACTTCCTGAGGGATATAAATAATAGCACACATTTTTTGAGGTTTACAGCTCATAGTTCAAATAAATGTGTTGAATTTCTAGATGTCAGTATTACTAGGGCAAGCACAGGTGAATTCTATACTGAAATTTTTCGTAAAGAATATTATAGAAACACTTATGTACATAGACAGAGTATGCATCCCCAGCATGTGTTCAGAAATGTGATAAAAGGGCAAGTACTAAGAACATCTAGATTAACAGCCAAAGATGAGAAATTTGTAAATGAACTGCACCAACTAGAAGGGAGATTTCATGAGAGAGGGTATAAGAAAAAGGAAATTAGGTCCATCACCTCTAATACACACTCTATCAGGAATAGCACAGGGAAACCTTATTTCTCCAGTCCGAATCAGGTTTATGAACAAAAAACTGCACAAACGAACCCCCTGAGGATTTCAGTTACGTATGCAAGCAACATCAGGCTGTTACAGGAGATTTATTCCAGAAATTGGAATATACTTCGATCAGATGAAAAGGTTAAAACAATCATGGAACCTTTCCCTGTAATTCCTGCAATTATTGTAAATATATTGATGAGAAAGGATGTTTTGAACACCCAGATACGAGGAAGACTGTTTACTTTAAACTATCAGCTAACTGTAATACCACAAATATTGTATATTTAGCTCACTGTAATGTATGTTGCTCATTTTATATAGGTATGACCACACAGAGGTTTCGTGATAGGATCAGGGAGCATGTTTATGCTATATATATATATAGGAGGGCAGAGACTAATGCCCTAACAAGACACGTGATGACATCAGATACGACACACATATTTAAATTCATGGTAGTAGAGAAAGTCAAAATAGGTTGTAGAGGTGGCCCTATAAAGAACCTGGTAGAAAATAAGGAACTTGAATGGATCATTAGGTTGCGGGCTAATACAGGCAGGGGCCTAAATGACAAAGTTTCTATTAAACCTGTACTTACTCATAAACCATTGCGCAGATAAAAAATTTTAAATGTAATTTTAAATATATTTTATAGGTTTATTCTAGGACTACAGACTAGACTTGGCACTTTAAGTATGTCTATTATATTGTTTTTAATTTACAGCATAATAGCATTGTCTTAATTGAACTTTAATTCTGATTGGCTGTTTGTAACTTTTAAATATGAGTGAGTAATGATTTTAACTGTCTGATGAAGTAGCTCTTGCTACGAAAGCGCTCACCATTGTTTGTTCTTTGTCTGTGGATTAAAATTGAACTTTATCTTCACCTGCCTTGGTCTGGTGCCTCCTATATTTTTTACATTGGAAACAGTAAAAAAAGCTTTATAACAGTACAAAATGTAGAAGATTAGCTGTATAGCACAACTACAAGCATTAATATGTGCAATTCAATGAAAAAATGTTATTCTGCTCTTGGAGCCACAGGGAATTTTTGCTATGTCACAGTGATGAATCACCACTCCTCAGCCTGGTTTTGGGAAGAAAAAGAGAGAATATTGGTATTATGAGGCCAAAGGATCAAAATTTCTGTGAGCAGTAAAAAAACACCATTTGTTCTTTATGAGGGCAGAAAGGCCCAATGACCGTATTGATGCTTATGTTAGTGAAATAATTTAGCAAAGGATTGTTAGTTTCATGAGTTATATGATTAACTAGTTTTTGACAGAATTGTGTGTAGTATTAGAAATGATCAGATAAGAGGCAAATTACTCAGAGAAAATCAGAGTTTGGGCCAAATATCAAAACAATTTATGGCTTGGTATGTTGCCCCACATTTGTGATGTTTTCAAGCACAATGACCATTCTAAAAGATAATATAATCATTTAAGCCTTTAAGGCTAGTGTTAATGTTTGTCTGGATAGTCATAAATTTACATCAGGGTTATCATGTGCATCCCTGCTTGATTTGGTAGGTGGATACTATTAAGTACTTATAAAGAGTAGCTTCAAGTTTATCTGTTTACAGGTGTATATGGCTAGGTCTGTTATGGTGTCTGTAGTCACTTGCCTAGTATTGTTTCTATATTTATATGTTTCTAAACAATAGGTAAACCATTTTCATACAACACACAGTCAGTTTCTTTCTTTAGTAAACCCTGTATGTATGAGTGTGTTAAACTTGAGAATATGTTTTGCTTCTAACATTTTTAACAAAAATGTACGAGCTACAGTGTAAATATGCTGCTGGGATACACAAAAAATCATAGCATTCACTTCAGCTATATGACATTTTTTATTGTCGACTGTATTACTTGTTTCTGCCATTTATTTTATATTAGAAACAACTATTATTATTAATAACACTGATACCGATAATAATAATAATCCTATTTGTTAATCAAGTAAGCCCACTGGACACACAGTCTCTTTTCAAAGGTAACCTGGAAGCAATATCTGGTTGTGTAACTTGCTCAAGGTCACACAAGAGGAAATGAGGACTGAGGAAATTGAACCCTGTACCACAGAACTTACAGCTCACATCCTTAACCTCTGCACCAACTAAAAACCTACTAAGGTGGTTTGTATCAAAATACAGGAGTACATGGGGGAATGTAAGGGAAATAATTCATATAATATTGTGGCACAGCATTTGAAGCTAGTTGTTAACTTTTTTTAACATTGCTGTACTTGTTACATTGACAGCTTTACCTGACATTGAGGGGATATTGAACTTGTACAAATCCACATTAGTTTGTTCTTTTATTTAAGCCTAGACTATTCTGACGTGTGTTTACAGCTTTGATTCCTCGTGGATGCAAGTTCCAGCTTTGCTCAGGTTTAGAATCATGGATGCATCCTGTTGGATCCGACAGACTTATAAATCATACTGTTTGTGGAGTATTTGTGGACACTTTCTTGGCTGAATTTATTTCGGGAATTCCATGATTACTTTATTGCAATTGCCTGCTGATAATTAACATCTTTTAAATGTTCTCTTCCAAATAATCCAACATTAACTCTAATAAGTTTTAATAACAACTGTACAATTTTCATTTGCTTTGCTTTGATATGTATTTAGGGGTTAGGAAATGCACACTATAATAAATTTGAAAATTAAGTTGAAGTTACAGGTCTTAATGAGGAGATAACCTGACAAGTTTTTATCTGAGATCATGTGATTGGTGTTTGACTGAATCAACTCTCAACATTCCAAATGATGGCCTTCATTTTAGACATATAAATGAGGAACTGTGTAAGCTATCATGAATGGCATTATGACTACATCATAAATGGCATTATGACTATACAAGATGTCAATAAGAGTTGGTGTAAAAGCAGCAACTAACTCAATGAAAATTACATTCAAAGGGCATACCTAAAACATGTGGTGTACCGCCGATAAACAACCTGCATAGTCCACTGGCTTGGTATTAACAATGGTAAAAAGGGTGGCATCAGTATAAGTGGCCAGTTTTAGCCACATTTCATTCAAAACCACATTCAGGCATGGTAGGGTATAACAGGGATTCCATGGTATCCCATGTTAGCTGAGTGCTCCCGATCTGCTCTAAGTTAAAAACAGATGAGTGAAATTTCCCACTTTTTCTTTGCACTTACTTCTCTCGAGATGGTTATCTCTGGTTTGTATGTTATATTGGTGGTTCCCTGTAATCTGCTATGTGTTTATTCTTGGTTGTCATCCCTTTACTTATTTTATGTCTTTTCACATCGAGGCTGACCTTACCTCTCAAAGTATACTATGGAGTTGTCCATATTCAGTTATCTTATATATCTAGGTATGCCTTTGCCACATAGTTCACATATGGCATGCATAATGTGATTCATTAACATGTAATTTTTATGGAATCATATTATTATTATTACTATACATCTACATATTGTAGTGGATTCAAACAGCATAAAAGTATGTCATCAGTCAGCATTGTGGACTCGACTGCTGTAATTTCCTGATATGATTTTCTTTCCTCTTTCTTGTGTGTTTGTATTATGGTTGCTTGTGTTGGGACAGTATTACTTTCCAGGTAGTAGCTCTCCACAATGCAACCTGCTCTCTTTCAGACTCTGACAGGACTGATATGGTACTTTGTCACAGTTAAAATAGCTCATAGAAGAATTTCATATGCATAGCGTTTGATGCATGTGAGAAGGAAAAGTTGAAAACAGGTACAGAGTACAAATTAATTGAGAAAATTGTGGCAAGCATGTCACCAACAAGTACCTCTTTAGATGTGGCTATAAACATGACACTCAATCAAATATATAAAAGCTGTGAACAAAGAAAACACTTTGTTATGGTATGTAAAAAGAAAAAAGTTTTAATTTGAAAGGATTGTACACATTGGGACAAAGTCATGAAGATAAGTTGTTTATGGATGTGTTTGGTGTTGATAATGTGCATAGAGTGAATGATGTACAAGATAAAAGTGTAGAAAACTTATAACCAGAAAAGATATGGAAATATGATAAGCTTAACATTAATATGTTTAGACTAGACAATTAAACGCACCACAATATAATGTATACTCAAAGTATTTGGTGTAAAAATGTACTATCTGAAGGTGTTGATGTTTAAATTGCTTATGTTTCCAATCACTATATAAATCCTAAAGGTCAGAAAGTGATTACATGTAAATATAAAACTGAGAAATATATATATATTCAGATCCTCATAGTTAATATAAGAACTCATCATTGATTTTGGATCATTTGACTTGTCAAAGACTTTGTATAGTGAAAAATAAAATAAAGGTGCATGGACAGCTACAGTATGGATCAGGAATTGTTCAGTTTGATGATTTGATTAAAAAGTACTGATTTATTTACTGGTCTGGTTTGATCACAAGTTTATTATATTCCACCTTAGTAATGCATGCTAACTCTAACCCAGACCCTGCCACCCTGCCCTTGCTCCTTGCCTGCTCCAGTCCTACATTTAACCTTAGAATAGCCCTTTTTATACTTCCACCACTACACAAAACAGCTTGGACACATGCTACATACAAACAGAGACTTGCGCACACACACACGCGTGCACACACACACACACACACACACACACACACACACACACACCCACACACACACACACACACACACACACACACACATTAAATGTATCCCCTTATCCAACCCTGTCTCTATCCCTAACCCTCAAACACTTCCTCAGTATCTGTTTTGGCATCATGAACGTTCAACAACAAAGATGCACAATAAAACAAATGTTCATTTTAATGTGCAAAACTTTCCTGCATTACATGTTATGAACAAATGTATGTTTGATAAAATGCAGTGGACCCACCCCAGTATACTGCAGCCCTTTTTTTCTAGTTATAGAATATACTAAGTCATAAATATTATATAACTTATTATGCATTTCTGTGTACTGATAATGTTAAATTATCTTTAATGGTACACTAAGATATTGTGAAAATTTTATTTTATATCATAGGGCCATATATGTTTACTAGGCTAACAACCACAAGGATCTTTTTAAGCCTAGCCATGCATCCCAAATCTCTGACAAGTTCTGGTACCCTTGATAAGTGTAAGCAGGGGCTTGGGAGGTGAAACATTTACAAGAAGAAGCCTGAGAAATTAACCATTTACAGGCTGCCTGTGTTCATTAGAGACATAGGTGCCAAACCAGGAATGAATTTCGTGTTCCCCATCCAATGTTCCATGTTACACTTAAACTGGGTTAGGGAGGAACTCTGCTTCACATGGATGGGGAGCCTGTTCCTGAGAAGGGCAGTCTCTGGGATGCATACCTGTCTCTCCAGCAGGTCCTATTTATATCACAGGCAAGGTTTAAGTCTTTAGAACAGGTAATTCTGGTGCTGTTTGTTTTGTGGATATGCAGGAGGTCCATTAGAATGGGGTTTGACAATGGCTTCTATGCCAAGCATAGATCTCCCCTCAACAGCCTGTAGGAGGCCAAATACAGGGTTAGGATCTTGAGGAGGTCTGCATAGGACATGTTACTTACATCATGCATTCTTTTAATGAGGGAACTCTGTGGACATTCCAATTGTTGGATATGCCTGGTTAGGTACATACCAAAGGGGCATTGTACTCAATGATAGGTTTTATGAATGCTGAATACAGTAGGACTATGACTTTCTTGGACCTAGATACCATACCTTTGCTCATAAGTTGCACACTATAGAATTATTTCCTCACTACTGTAGACACATGATAGCCAAAGGCTAGACTACTGTCTATGTGTGCCCTCAAGCCCCTGACTACTGGTTCAAATCTTTAGGGTGTGTTGTCAATATGATAGTTACCAGGGGTGGATGACTTCCCGAAGGCTACTATTATGCATTTCTTTGCACTTAGTTTTAGTCCATGGCTTTGACAATAGCTGTTTGTCTGTGTCAGGTCTTTATGGAGAACATTTATGTCATGGGTTATTCAGTGACAACTAATTTGCATTCCTCTGCAAATGTAGTCAGCCAGAGGTCACTGACATTGGTCTTGACTTCTTCTTGCTTGGTATAGGTGGCTCCATTTACAATGAGCTGTGCACACAATTGTGTATTGCCTTTGAGGTTGCAGACATAAATAAAGAATGCCTTGTGGTTTTCCTGGGCCTGGGAGTCTAAATTTACCTAAAATTTGTCTTTAATAGAATTTATTTGTCCTCTGAGTTGTTTATTTAGTTTGCTGACAGTGATTTTATCCTGCTGGGTGCTGCACTCCTAATTTTTGCCATGATTTTCTTTCTTCTGTTATACAGCCTATTGATGTTGTGAGTCCACCAGGGTGGTTTGTTTTTTTAAGTTAGTTCTGTACTTCTTCCTGGTGGGTACAACTGCCTCTATACAGCTATTAGCATGTTTGTACAGGGTTTCTGTGATCAGTTCTGTGTAGGCAGTGGTGTTCTCAAGGTTTTCGGGGGCTTGAAATTTTGCCAGGTTGCCACTTAATATTAGGAAATTAGCCTTAGAGTAGTTTCTGAATTTTCCAGGGCTAGCTGGAGTTCCCATCTACTACTACTATGACATGATGATACAAAGGAGGTTGGACATCCTATGTTTCCAAGAGATGAGATGAAAGGGCAGTGTAGCAAAGCCACTTGGCTTGGGATCCAGAGTCTACTACTCAGGTGGAGGGCAGGCTAGAAATGGTGTAGGAATTGTGGAGAGAGAGAGAGAGAGGCTTCAGAAGGCAGTAAGGGATATTATCAGAATTAATGACAGACTTGTGGCAGTAGGACTCCAGTGTAATGATAGGGCAGTATTCATAATCTCAGCCTATGCCCCACAGCAGGGTTGTGATAGTGAGGAAAAGAGTGCATTCAGATAGCAGTTGCAGGACCTACTAGATAAAGCAGGACAGCATGAATTGGTGTTGATAATGGGTGACCTGACTGCACATATCGGGACAGACAGAACAGGATATGAGGACTGACTGGGTCCACATGGGTGGAGCAACAAGAATAAAGAAGAAGAAGCCATTCTACACTTCTGTCTGGCAAATGGCTTGATAGTAGCCAACACATGGTTCAGAAAGAGAGACAGTCACAAGATCACTTACAAGAGTAGTCAGCATGCAACTCAGGTAGACTTCCTCCTAGTAAGGAAAAGGCACTGGGGTAGAATCCAAGATTGCAAAGTCATCCCCAGTGAAACAGTTGTCCCACAGCATAAACCACTGGTTGCCACAATCAGCTACAAGCAGTGGTCAGAGAAGGCTGTAAGGTCAACAGAGACCAGGCTGAAGACCTGGAAGTTGACTGGAGAGAAAGTACAACAGTTCAAGAAATTACTCAGGGCTCTTGCACCCCAAGAAGAGTAGGAAATAGGTGGACTTGAAGAAGAAGAAGAATGGCAGTGCCTAAAACAGCATTTGTTAGGACTGCAGAAAATATATGTGGCCGAGCAAGGTATGGAAGTAAGGTACATAAGGAAAGCTGGTGGTGGAATGCAAAAGTCTGGGAATATATCAAACAAAAGAGTGCAGGAAGAAGTGGGAGATAGAAAAGACTGACCAGGCTAGGAAGGACTACTGGTTGGCTAACAAAGAAGCTAAGAAAGAAGTTGCAATAGCAAAGAGTAAAGCATTGGAGGCACTATACCAACTTCTGGAAAGTGGCTCAGTAAGGGGCACAAAGAAACTATATTAGGTTACAAGGCAAAGACAGAAAGATAAAGAAGATAGTCAGACACCCTTCATAAGGGATGCCAGCAACAACCTGCTCACCAGTCCAGAGGACATCAAAGGCAGATGCAAGGAGTATTTCCAGCAGCTTCTGAATGAAGAAAACACCACAGAAGATGTACTGCCCCAGAAACAGCCTACAATGAGAGAATAAGAGGAGCCCACCCTAAAACAAGTAAGAACAGCACTAAGGAAGATGAAGTCAGGGAAAGCAGCAGGCTTAGAAGAGGTCACAGCAGATATGATAAAGATACTGGGTGAGATAGGGGAGAAATGTCTCCTGAGGGTAATAATAGCACTGTGGAGAGAAAGGCATATCCCAAATGACTGGAGAATAAGCATACTCATGCCAGTGTACAAGAACAAAGGGGGCATCTCCAACTGTGGGCAGTGCAGAGGCATCAAACTCCTATCACATTGCATGAAAGTTCTGGAGAGGGTGATTGATAAATGGATACACAGAGTAGTAGAATGTAAGATGAGAGATGAGCAGTTTGGATTCAGATCAGGATGCAGCACAATTGACCTGATGTTCGCATTGAGACAGATACTTAAGAAGATGCTAGATATGAGGAGATATTCCAAGTGGGCATTCCTAGACTTGGAGAAAGCATAAGACAAGGTCCCAAGAAAGCTGATCTGGGCAGTACTGTGGTGATTTGAAGTCCCAGAAACATTGGTAGAATTAGTGCAGGCTATGTACAAGGACCCAATGACTCAAGTACAAACAGTGTTCGGCCTCACAGAGGGGTTCCCAGTGGGAGTTGGTGTACATCAGGGTTCACCTCTGAGCCCACTGCTGTTCATACTGGTGATGGACTACATTAGCAAACAGGTTGGATGGGATGGATCAACAAAGCTGCTGCATGCAGATGATGTGGCAGTACAGGCAGACTCTAAGCTAGAACTTCAGCAAAGGGTAGGAGAATGGAATGCAAACCTGAAGGCACATGAATGAAACTAAGCACAGATATGACAGTGGTAATGGCAGTAAATTGGGGAAATCAGAAGAAGCTGAGACTAGAGATAGAAGGGAAGGTAGTGGAACAGGTAAACAGCTTCAGGTATCTAGGAGCGTTAGTTGAGGAGAAGGGTAGTCTGAATGAAGAGGTTAAAGATAGAATCAGAGGGTCTGCAGCCAACTGGCATACAGTATCAGGTGATGTCCATGACAGAAGAATGCCAAAGAAGCTGAATAGGTGTGCAAGACAGTGGTGTGACCAGTACTACTGTATGGTACAGAAACCTGGGCAGAAAAGGCATAACAGTTGAAGAAGCTAGATGTGATGGAAATGAAGTGCCTGAGAAAGGTGGTAGGATGCACACTGTGGGACAGATGAGGAAATAAGGACATAAGAGCAGAAGCCAAAGTAGCTCCAATTGCAGAAACAATTAAAGAGAACAGATTACAGTGGTTTGGGCACATGTGTAGAAAAGCAGAAGACAATCTGGTGAGGAAGATTTCGGACAGACAGGAAGAAGGTAAGAGGAAGCAAGGATGTCCAGCAAAGAGTTGAATGGATTGTGTGAAAGAAGATCTGCGATAGGCATGAATGTTGAAGAAGGAAGGAGTGTGGCACTGAATCGAGAGAGAGAGAATTGGTGACAGTTAACATGATACCCCAACCCCATGTAGAAAAATGGGAAAAAGGGGCCAGATGATGATGATGATGATGATCTGGTGTTCCAGGTTTTATTTTTACTTCAGAGGAGACCAGTTTGTGATCTAACATTACCAGAGAAGACATTACACTATGGGGTGTCTAACACTCTCCCACATTAGTGAGGACCTGATACAGTATGGTTGTACCCCTGGTTGCTGTATTGACAGTCTGAGTCAGGGAGTTTGTGTTTACAAAATCTAAGAATTTCTGTGCCTATACATTTGATGTCATATGATTCCCAGTTAATAGTGGGGTAATTAAAGACGCCCATGAATATAGCATTGGGTTGGAATATGAGTGTTTCCAATAAGTTTAAATATGTGTTATGGGTTTCCTGAGTCATAAAGGTGGACCTATAATTTACAAGGAAGTCGTATGGGATTTTGCCTGTGGTGATTTGAACATGAAGAAGCTAAAGTGCATTGTCCTGTTTGACCAGCCTTGAGGTATATTTATTTTTGATGTAAACTGAGGCACGTCTACCTTTAGTCCCTGTCTACATGGTCTAAATGTTTGGAAGCACTGCTGGTATGCTCTCTGTAGCTTTAAACCACGTCTCAGTGACCACATAGATGTCAACATTCTCTAGGATGAGGAGAGCTTCTGAGGAGTGGAGTTTTTGTTTAAACTCCTAGCATTGAACAGTAGGACCTTTAGATTTTCTTGGTTTTGATTTGCTACATCAGATGTACTTTCAGTCTGGCATTGCCTAAAAAAAGGCATTATGAGGGAGGACAGTGTTTTTGCTAATATTTGAAAGCCTAGAGGGGAGAGGCGCAGACCATTTCTGGCAAAGCTGCATGGTCTGTTGACCATCTGCTTCCATGCTAACAAATATTGCACCCCCTAAGAATGACAAAAGTAGCTAAGCCAATTATTAAAATCAGTCGTCTTTTGTTCCTATTGAGGCATCATCCTTGGAGAAGGTAAAATGTTGCTCAATGCTAGGTTCTTACTAGCCTGAGGCACATGCTCTGAGAGTTCCATAATATCTCTCTTCATATACTCTAGGGAGGTACGTCTCAGGTCATTTACACCTACGTGGACTATGACTGAGTCATACTGGTACTTATGGTCCAATGACCTGAGTGCATGTGTAATGTGGTGGATCCTGCTCCTGATAAGCAACTGACCGTGACATTCTGTTTACTCATCCTGGTGAGAGAGACATCAGTGTGTCTCACAATAGAGTCTCTAATGACCAGAATGTTGGATTGTGTGGTGGCTTGCCTTATGGGCTTAGAAGTAGAGGCTCCATGAGATGTGGCTGTATGTTTTGATGTGGTGTTGTTTTGAAAGTGTGCATTTGGGGCTGCTGAAGGTGTTTGTTATGCAGACTTCAACTAGGAAGTCTTTTTGGTTTATGAAGGTTACATTTAAGTGCCTCAGTGTCTGCTTTGAACTGTGTGTCATGAGTGCAGCGTGTGCACTACTGACAACCTTATTGACATTAGGAGTGCTTTTATATGAGAGCTTTGCCTCCAGTGACATTGTGTAAAACACATCTCTCACATACATATCAGTTTGTTTGGGAATTAACTGGTTGTCAGTAAACATGAGTAATTTCTACATTGCCTCAAAAAGCTGGTAATGGAGATAGTGGGGAAGTTCATATCCATGTCAACAGACCTTTATTTATTGATTAGAGAGTTGAAATAAGAATATAAAGTAATGTCAGCAGTATCTGGTTTGCAACTCTGGGGCAGTGCTTGTCACTGCAAAATAGTTGTACTGTGTGCAGCTAGGCATTGGTGAAATGTCAATGTCAACTCAAGGTCTGTGTCTATACAGGGCACTGCCAAACCCTTGAGGGGAACTAATAATTAAACCATGATGATTTATACATGAAGTATTTAAGCAGATGTTCTGAAGTTAGAAGCAAATCAAGCAGTACTTACTGAAAAGAAAAAAAAATGTTTGTCAAGAATAGTGAAAAGAGGGGAGTTGTGTGAATGTCTACTGCCTGGTTACTACCAGTTTTTGTCTCACAACAGCTTCACTCTGCTGGGATACAATGCTCCTTTGCATCTTCTGTCACCAGAAGCAAAACAGTAGCACCAATCCCAAGATGAGAAGAAGGCCATAGCCTGTTTGGTGATTCACAGTCTTGTCCCAGATGATGTAAGGGTCTGTAGACTTGTTATAGCCATTTCCTAATGGATTCCTTATGAAGCAACCAGACCAGTCAGGAAGGTCAGGCACAGACATTCACTGCCCAACCAGAAACAGTCAGGGATCAATGCACTCTGCTCCTTCTCTCACCAGGAACAAAACATAAGCAGAAATTCCAAGTTGGCACCTATGATGCAATTATTAGGCTTTCTGGTGATCATCACTCTCCAGAAAATAATGACCCTATGCTCATTCTCTCAAAAGAAGCATAATAGAAGCACTAATCCCACAGTGACTACCGAGAGGCAGAATGTGTGCTCTCTGATAATTGATGGTCTTGGAGTTGATGCTGCAGATTTTAAAGGTAAGATGGAAAAATTGGATAATATGCTAAGAGCTGAAGTATGCACTAAGCAGTTAGATATGAAAGAGGGGTAAGTTAAGCTTTAGCTGTCTAAGTGGAGAGCCACTCATTTTAAAAGACCAAGATAGACTGGAATAGGGTGGGCACTTTGTATTCTGCTTCTATGGAATACAGTGGAGTGGCCAATAAATTTAAATAGTTGAAGAGGAATGATTTCTCAAAATGATAATTTTATGCTTACACATACTAGTCAATGAAAGAGGAGAGGGAAGGAGATATGTAGTCAAAGTAACATAATGGGGAGGCGACTAGAAAGACAGTTGATTTAAAAAACACAACTGCCCCATGGTGAGAGGGTGGGGAAAAACTTAATTTCTGTATGAGTCTCAAGAGAAACAGTTGTGGTCTCTTTCCTAGTTTAAATATGCAATTAAAAGCAGAATACAAGCAAAACAGAGTGTAAAGAAAATAAATCACAATATACAAAAGTAGAAGACAGCAATAAAGCAATACAAAATACAAGAAAACAAAAACAAACTAACCTTTCCCTCACAGCAAGTTGTGGCAGAGTTTGGGTGAGCATTTCCAGTATCAGATCTTTTTTCACATTCAGTAGAAATTTCAATGCAAACAACTTTTCAGTTTTTAGTATCATAATCAGCTGTCAGATATTCCATATATCTGGTCAGCTTCATTGATGGTCTTTCATATCTACAAAACTTAATAACACTGTTCTGTTTGGGCATGGTTTCCTGGGGCAGCATTTATTGCTTAGATACTCATGACTATATGGCAAGAAAGACTTTCTAATGTAAGACAATGCTGATATGGGTTTAGAGCATCTGTGTATCTTTATGTTTTCACAGCTTATGTTAAACTCTCTTAACGACATGCATTTGCTTTTAACATATGTCTTTGGTTTCTTCTGTACAACTGGTCATCTTCTCTTTAAACCACAAAGGATCTCAGCTTGGCTGTTAGACCAGGCACTACATTTGCAGCCTGCTGATCCCACCAGGACTGATGAATTCTCACTCAGTCTTCCCTCTGTGGGACCAAGATACTTCTGGTGTGCTTATTATAATTATATGTCTGCCCTTGTTGCTTTTTTCTAGACTCTGTTTGACCTTGCCATGATTTGCTGGTATTGTTAAAGCTGTAGATATCAGTAATTTGCTTTCTAATCTTATTTTCTTATTTATTTTTTACTTTATATTTTTGCCTCTTAGCCTGTAACCATCATGCCTCCCCAATAACACACCAGCCTTAGATCTCTGATTGTGGAGACTCCAGATCCACTTGGGAAGGGTGTTATGTGTGAAACTACTGTCATCCATACAGGCATCAGAGGTGGTTAAGTAAGTACCATTGTGCTTATGTAACCTAAGCCAATTTTCTTTTGGTAACAAGCCTGCCTACATCACCTTGAGGGTGATGTATGCTTCCACCTTGTCCACTCATGCATGCAAATTCACATGCAAAGGCAGGCCCTGCTGTCACTGGCACATCTTTCCCAACTAGGTGCTACTACACTGGAGGCAGAAGTAGCCAGCCAAGAAGCTATCATCCTCTCTCCTAGAATAGGTACCACTCATCTTTCCTGCCATTCCATTAGTCATCCAACTCAATATTTGAATCTAGATTGCCCTGGGTTGTTGTAAGAACTTAATCTCTCAGTGCTAATGGAAGCTTTGCTTTCTGATCTTCTAAGAAGTAGTAAGTGAGCTATTGGGAGATTGAGATTTTGCAATGATGTATTTCTGTTTTAGGCAATTGAAAGATGAAAATTTTCATCAGATTATTTGCTGTTTGGATAGTCTTCCCCACCTGGACTCCTGACCCTCATAGTCTTGTAAATTATATGCTTCATCTTCCATATTTGTTTCAATCCTTCAATTCAGTTCCATACTCTTGAATTGTCAATGATTATTGACATCAGAACATGATGTATGCCTTTTCTTGAGATATTAGACTTTAATACACTTTTATTTTACTTTCATTTATTTAACTGGGTAAGCCTACTGGTTGCAAATGTTTCTTTTCAGGGTGACCTGTGAAAAATCACTGATTAAGTGACTTGCTCGGAGTCACATAATAGGCAAATAAAGGCTAAGGGAGTTAAACTCTGAATTACAGGAAGCAGTTTATTAACAATTTATAACTTTATAACCTTAATTCCCTGTGCTTACTGCAAATGTCATTATATTTACAGTAATAATCTGCACATATGAAGAACACAGCTTCTTTTAAGTGGTACAGATCTGTCCCACTTGACTCCACAATTTTCTTGGTGCTATGCATGTAAGATCTCTTTTCATGTATTGATGTTATGGTACATATTAAACCGAACACCATTTTGTAGAACTTTCTTACACTCTTAGTCAAATCATAATGTCGCATGATCTTCCTTTGTACTTTTTATGTAAAATGTGATTCAGGCATTCTGTTAAACATCCTCTTTATTAATTGGTTAAGTACAATAATTTTATCAACTTTCAACATTAACCATGAGACATAACTTGTTTCTTCCTTGAAGGAAAAGTGAGGAAGGATTTCTTTGCTTACTGATATTTTTTTTGATCAGGCCAACCTCTCAAACCACTTCCTACATTCCTTGCATTTCTAAGTCATTATCAGTAAATCTTGGAATGTCTTTTACTTATTTTTCCATCATTGGTGATTGTGGTATGATATCACCCTAAAGATCTCTAGTTCTTCTGGTAACGATTCATTATCTTCACATATTGTGTTCTACTCATCTTATCTGCTATATATAGCTCCTTGTGTGGTCTGCATTGCATTTTCAACTCATATTTCTGCAGATTAAGTAAGATTCTATGCAATCTTGCTGACATCTTGCACAAAGATATCCTGAATATTTTTTGTAATGGTATTTTATCTGTTTTGCATATTTTTGCATATTTGTAAAATTTATGAAATCCATGCATGATTACTATTAATTCCCAGGGCAACCATATCTTTTTGTGGGTTCACTTCTAAATTTCAGAATCCCACAATCTCGACTTTCAATATCTCGAACCCATAATGTCGAGATTATGGAATCCTGAAATTATAAAAACAAAAGAAAAAAACATGACAACATCCAAAAACATGTTTTTGCAGGTGCCAAGCCCCCTGCAGCCCCTACATCCCCTGCAACCTAAATATACTAACTCCAAGATCGCTCTACAGTGCAGAGAACAGGAATGGAGATCCCTATACAGTGTGGAATAGGAACATTACCATTCTCTTCACTGTAGTGCAATCTCGGACTTGGTATATTTAAGTTGCATGGGGTGTGGGGGGTGCAGGGGGGCATGTTTTTGGATGTTGTCATGCTTTTTTTTATTTTTGTTTTTATAATTTCAAGATTCCACAATCTCAACATTCTGAGTTTGAAATATTGAAAGTCGAGATTGTGGGATTTTGAAATTTAGAAATGGACTCCTTTTTGTACACCTGTGAATGGTATGGATCCATAAACAAATGGTCTACTCTGTAAGAACACAGCTTCCATAACATTCCAGCTTGTTTCCACTTGTCACACCTATGACTCATTAACATAATATTTCCATATAGGTGCTTCTGTTATTAGTTTCTTACACACCTGAAAATGTTGTTTTCCTGATTATAACTCCATTCTCAGGCTATGTCTTATACCAACAGCTTTCCAAGGGGCATAATCACCTCAGTGTTGAAACACAGGTGCCCAGTAGGAAGGTAGCTGGAATAAAGAAGCTGAACCACAACAAAGTAAAATCTTCTTTTTTTAATACAAAATGGTGAGAGCTTTCGCAATGGTAACCATTGCTTCATCAGACAGTTCATTCAAACAGCAACAGCACTTAAATACTTTAATTCTTTACTAAAACAACCAATCCTACCACTCAAAGTTAATTCAGCACTCAGCAATCAATTAATTACTATAGTTACGTTTTGCCCTTAGTTAATTGCTGAAGTCAGAAAAACACTGTTTAAAAACTACATGCACAAAATGTAAAAACAAGAACATGTGGATGAATATAAATAAAATACATAAAAAGTCAATGAATAAATACATATGCTCATGTTCTCCATTTAGTAACTGCTTGTGTGTGTGGGTATAAGCATAAAAATATATGTACATTTATATAAAAATATAAAAATATAAGCAGTCCACACTCAACAACTTAATACATATATTCTGCCTAATAAATACACATGCTGTCCACCTAGTAAATACATATGCTTTAAACATACAACTCAACAAATACTTGTCTTTAGTGATATCTATGCTAGAAGCAGCACAAGAAATACTATCATATTGACCCAAAGCCCTGCATGTGTTTATGTAGTCTTCTCTTGTTAAGATAGTATTGTTATTATTTATTTTATTTTAACCTTCTAGATTTTAGCACTGGCTTCAATGGAACACTATCATTCAAACCCAAACCTCTGTGTGCTCCTAAACGCAAAATCCATTTTACTTCCATATTTTCAGTGGTATTGACTATGTCCCCCATCCTATTGCTGACATTCTGAATGTGTAAAACCTGAAATAAAAATACATGGTCATCCCCCTTATCCAATGTATGCTTAGCCAAAACACTATACAGTTGCCCTTTTCTAGTGCAGTAAAGATGATCCCTTATCCGTTCCCTAAGGTGACGGTTAGTTTTGCCAACATAGAAATGGAAACATGTTGTGCAGTGAGCTACATACACTACATTCTTAGTATTGCAATCAGCAGAATTCCTTAGCTCCCATAGATGCCCTGTTTCAGGGTGCTTAAAAAACCTTGATTCATCTATAAAAATTAGGCAGAATATATGTATTAAGTTGTTGAGTGTGCACTGCTTATATTTTTATATTTTTATATAAATGCACATATATTTTTATGCTTATACCCACACACGCAAGCAGTTACTAAATGAGGAACATGAGCATATGTATTTATGCATTGACTTTTTATGTACTTTATTTATATTCATCCACATGTTCTTGTTTTTACATTTTGTGCATGTAGTTTTTAAACTGTGTTTTTCTGACTTCAGCAATTAACTAAGGGCAAACGTAACTCAGTTAATTAATTGATTGCTGAGTGCTGAATTAACTTTGAGTGGTAGGACTGGTTGTTTTAGTAATGAATTAAAGTATTTAAGTGCTGTTGCTGTTTGAATGAACTGTCTGATGAAGCAATGGTTACCATTGCGAAAGCACTCACCATTTTGTATTAAGAAAGAAGATTTTACTTTGTTGTGGCTCACCTTCTTTATTTCAGCTATCTTCCTACTGGGCACCTGTGTTTTAACATTTTCAACTTCTGGGCTGGTTTGGAATTATTTGTTTGCTGCTTGTGTATCTAATGATGGCGGAAGGTACTATGAACACTGCAGAGGATGCAACAGTTGGTGTAAATGTGGAAAGGAGACATAAATTTGCTGACAAATCAAGATAATCCACTGCTACAAACAGGTGCTCTTAATATGAATCTGAGACTGTTAATACTAACAACATCAATGAAGCTGAGATACGCAATTTGAAAAGAAATGTGGAGAATGATTTGTATAGGTTTAAGCGGCTCCAGAGCCAACAGTTCCATTTTGAAGCCTGCTTAAACCTAAATGTTATACCAAGGGGACACTGAGTACTTAATATGCCCACGTATGGAAACACACTTTGAAGAAAATGTGGGGGTATGGGCAGGAGAGTTAATATGGAATATTTCCAAATATGAACTGTCTGCAGCTGAGACTTCTTTATTAAACATAGGTTTAAATTTTATACCTTCGACTAAAATGGACATTAGTGAATTTCTGTTATGCCTACGTATGTTTACTAGAAATGTAACACTGAAACAACAATTTGGAAATGGTAATGAGGCAGGGGATTTTCAGTTTAAGAAAAACAGCCTGTATGTTCCAATATTGCCACACAATATAGAAACTTTCTTAAAAGCTTGTGAAAATGCCATTTATAGCACAGGAAACAACAGTTTTTTAGAAGAAGGAAAGTATAATTTGACAAAGAGTGAGCACAAAGCATTGAGTGACTTGCAGACTAATGATAACATTGTTATAAGACCCGCTGACAAATGGGGACCAGTGGTGATATTGAATTCTGACTTTTATAATACAGCTATGCAAGAAATGTTATAAGATCCAAATGTATATTCTGAAGTACCAACAACAGTTGTGTTTGAAATGAGTGAACAGATTGCCAGTACCTTATATGAATGCATGTATATAGAATTATTAAGTAAAGATCTTTTTAATTACTTTACTGTTGAAAATCTACTCATACCTCAAATTCACGGTCTCCCCAAGATGCACAAAGACCCATATAACCCGAAATTTAGACCTATAATAACAGGGGCAGGATGGCTAACAGAACCCATCTCTATATACCTGGATAAGGAATTGAAGACAGCACTCAATGAATATGCATATGTCTTGAAAGACACAGAACAGTTTTTAGTGGACCTTTATGGGGCAGTGAAGCAAATGGGAACAACAGATACGGGGATGCTGGCCACACTAGATGTAGTGTCTTTATTTACAAGCATACCCAATGACCAGGGGATAAGCATGGTGAAATCAGTGTTGACAAGGCATGCAAAGTTCTCTAATACTAAGATAGACTTTCTCTGTATGTTACTAGAATTGGTACTAGAGCACAACATATTTATGTTCAATGGCATATGCTATAAGCAGTTGTCAGGGGTTGCCATGGGCACAAGTTGTGCCAACACATATGCAAACCTGGTTATGGTTAACTGGGAATATGAACATCTGTTAGATAATCCCCAAATAGCCTTTTATAGGCATTTCGTAGATGATCTTTTTATTTTTTGGAAAGGTGATGGTGAACAACTTAAATCCCTGTATGCACACCTAAATATTACTAGTGACTTTTTAAAGTTTACGATGAACTGTTCTGAGACGAGTTTAGACTTCCTGGATGTTACCATATACAGAGAAAATGACCAATGGTCTATGAAATTACATAGGAAACAATGCTACAGACCATCTTTTCTACACAGAAGCAGTATGCATAACCCTAAGATTTTTCCTAAAATAATCAGAGGTCAGGCAATGAGAACATCTCGCCTATGTTGTCAAGATGAAGTGTATAGAAATGAGTTAACTAAGCTAAGAACAAGTTTCATTAATAGGGGGTATAGTGAACATGAAATTGATAAGGTGTACCATAATGTACACAAAGAAAGGAAAGGTGAAGCTAAGCCCTACTACTCTGATAGAGTAGGTAGTGACAGGGTAGGTATCAGGAATAGTGTATTACCATACATTCCGATGGTTTTACCATATACAAGAGATGTGAAAAGGTTTGAAACCATCATACGACAAAATTGACATATGTTGTTAGTAGATGAGGATACTACCAACATAGTGGGTGGACAACCACATTTTGCATTTAGAAATAAGAAAAATCTGAAACAGCAGCTTTGCTATCCAAGGATACCCACTTTGATGGATAGCACAGTGAATGGTACCCATAGATGTGGAAAATGCACACAGTGCATTTTTATAGATGAATCAAGTTTTTTTAAGCACCCTGAAATAGGGCATCTATGGGAGCTAAGGAATTCTGCTGATTGCGATACTAAGAATGTAGTGTAGGTAGCTCACTGCACAACATGTTTCCATTTCTATGTTGGCAAAACTAACCGTCACTTTAGGGAATGGATAAGGGATCATCTTTACTGCACTAGAAAAGGGCAACTGTATAGTGCTCTGGCTAAGCATACATTGGATAAGGGGGGTGACCACATATTTTTGTTTCAGGTTTTACACATTCAGAATGTTAGCAGTAGGATGGGGGACATAGTCAATACTACTGAAAATATGGAAGTAAAATGGATTTTGTGTTTAGGAGCACACAGAGGTTTGGGTTTGAATGATAGTGTTCCATTGAAGCCAGTGCTAAAATCTCGAGGGTTAAAATAAAATAAATACTAATAATATATTATTGCCGCTGTGGTACGGTGGTAGCATTGTTACCTTACAGCAAGAGGTTCTTGGCATGGCTTGGGAGTGTCTTCTGTGTGGAGTCTGCATGTCCTCCCCGCGGTTGGCTAGTGTTCGAAAGACATGCGTGCGTAACTGGGCGTGCCTTCGTTGAAGGTTGGGCATTGAGCAGGCATCTCGGCATTTTGTAAAAAGCTACTGCCAATCATCAGCGGACCGGAGTTCCGCTGTGGTGACCCCTTACTGGGAAAAAGCCAAAAGACAAACAACAACAACTATCTTAACAAGAGAAGACTACATAAACAAATGCAGGGCTTTGGGTCAATATGACAGTATTTTTTGAGCTGCTTCTAGCATAGATATCACTAAAGACAAGTATTTGTTGAGATGTATGTTTAAAGCATATGTATTTACTAGGTGGACAACATGTGTATTTATTAGGCAGAATATATGTATTAAGTTGTTGAGTGTGCACTCCTTATATTTTTATATAAACATACATATATTTTTATGCTTATACCCACACACACAAGCAGTTACTTAATGGGGAACATGAGCATATGTATTTATTCATTGACTTTTTATGTATTTTATTTATATTCATCCAAATATTCTTGTTTTTACATTTTGTGCATGTAGTTTTTAAACAGTATTTTTCTGACCAGCAATTAACTAAGGAAAAAACGTAACTATAGTAATTAATTGATTGCTGAGTACTGAATTAACTTTGAGTGGTAGGATTGGTTGTTTTAGTAATGAATTAAAGTATTTAAGTGCTGTTGCTGTTTGAATGAACTGTCTGATGAAGCAATGGTTACCATTGTGAAAGCACTGACCGTTTTGTATTAAGCACTGACCGTTTTGTATTAAAAAAGAAGATTTTACTTTGTCATGGTTCAGCTTCTTTATTCCAGCTACCTTTCTACTGGGCACCTGTGTTTCAACATTTTCAACTTCTGGGTTGGTTTGGATTTATTTGTTTGCTGCTTAAGTATAAACTATGCAATATTATGCATCCCTTCACAAAATCTCAATAAAGCCTTTTATCTACTGGATTTAACATTTTCATCATTACTTTTGTTTATTTTAACTTAAGTCTTCAGATGTCAGAAGTTACTCCTCTCTTTCAGATTTCTCACTTTTTTTTTTTTTTTTACATTTGCTCTTTTTTAATTTATTTTGAGTTGTACTGTCTTGGTCTGTTAAATTACTCTAGCTGTCTCTTGTCACGTTCTTCATGTGTCTTGCCCCACAGAAACAGATCATAAGTTGCATTCATAAAACCTCTTAAGCCTTCGATTGCTTGTGAAACTGCTTTTTGAAATACTTTTGGAGTAGATCTGATACCAAACAGAAATTGTTCTCCTTCATAGTGCCTTTTCTAGGCAATGCCAAACTGAAAGCACCAACAAACGTGTACACGTCAAGCTAAGCCTACACTTTTACTTGGTGTTAGTGTCATGAGCAGCGTTTTTCATTGAATATGCAATATGCTATGGAAGTCTACATGTTCAGCAACACCTTTTTGTGGCCAGTACAAGTGTTAGTGGCCACAAAGAGATTCATGGAAGCTCGAGCACATAACATAAACAGCTTGTGCATACACATGAACCCAGTGAGTATGCACAGAAAGCTAATACAACACAAGGGCAATGGGAATGAAAGAATTAAGAAACAGGGAAAGCTAAATGAGGAAATTCTACTTATAGATATTTAGATTAGTGCACAAACAGCAGTACTTAAAAAATATTTTTATTTATACAAGTAATCCTGCTCTCTTTGTGACACATGTACATAAATTAAAATGAAATGCTGACAAATAATGTGAGAGTAACATAAAGGTTACAGTATAACAAACGGGAATTAATGTGATAAATGTTTATAAAATGCTGAGTTAGCAATGACTGTAGCTACATTAGGGGTTATAAACATATAGTGCAGTTATTGCATATCAGATGTGTATCCAGAAAGTTATCTGTTGTAAGCACCAGTACGCTATATTCCCCACCTATCATGTAAAAACAAAAACAAATGAACACTGTGACTGTTGTCTCATGCATTTCAAAAATGGACATTTTTTTGGTCATCTGTTATTACTTGTAACCACAGAAAGGGCATTGTAAATTTACACATGTATAAGCCAAGCATGTGTTTCATATTAATGTAAACTCTAAACAGTAGTAGAAATACAGTCATTAAACCTAAATGAATGGTTGCCAGTATACATGTTCTGCTGCATGTTTAGTAATATTTCTGTTACTTACATGATTATATTGAGAATGGTCGCCTACAAATGTGTGTCAGGTGTATGGAAGTACTCTACCATTATAATATATACTGTGGTAGTGATCAAAAGCAATAAATGACATCCGCATCATTGGTGTTACTATATATATATATATATATATATATATATATATATATACAGGTTAAAAGAATATACAGGTTAAAAGAATTGTAAGACTGTCCTTGCCTTATGTGTATGAAGCAAACAATACTGATGGTTGTTATGGCAGTCTACACACCTGTGCAAATGTAGAAATATTAAGACTTTGTTAAAATAAAAATCTATGTCAGTATTATGCATTTAATACAACAGCTAATGGGAAAATGTAGCAAATGTAAGGCTACAGTTATGATTATGATGCATTTGTGCTACAGTAAGTAATGATATGCTGATTGTCCTTCCTGGTGCAAGTGTCACACCATATATGCTCTTGTAAGTAAGTGTATTAAACTACAAATGTGAATGCAGGATATTGTAACAGAGCCTTGCAAAAAAAAACAATAGTAAGAAATGTATGACAGTAAGATGCATCACACTCAGGTGAAACAGTAACGTGTATTACCGATTAACCTACTGATGATTTACATTGCACATGTACCAGGTGTACACTAGCCTGTGACAAATGTTGTTATCCTCCACCCATAGGTCACTAACTGCATTTCACAGATGCTGCGAAAGCCAACATCCCAGAGGCTAATTTAAAAAGAACAACAAATGACAGCAAATATCTTATGATGTGTTGATAACTTAATGGTCTGCCTGCTAAACAATGCACATCTATTACATTGTTGTACTGATCATGATCACAAGGAATCACAGCAAAGACTACAATAACATCAACTATCCAATGCAAACACACAAGGAAGTATCATAACACAGCCACTCACAGTTTGCGATGATTTTGCACTATAGCACACATTAAGAAATGTTATATAACCCCTCATCTCCTATATAGCCCTAGAGTGTGAACAAAAGAATGACACTAATACATAAATGTTTGTATGAAGTTGTGCAATACAGATCATTATTTTGGGGGAAATAAATAATGCCTGTAAGCATTCGCTGAAATACTCATTATTTGTATCCTGCCAGAATAGAATACATGATGACAGCAGATTTCAGAGTGATGTGTCTGACATCACTGGACTAGGCATATCTGATGTGTCTTGAAGAACATGCTTGAAGGAATTACATCACTATCCTGCTGTAATGGGTATGGCTTCCCTAACATGGAATGGAGGCAATATCTATTAGTAATTGGCCAATCAAGAAAAATATCTTGACCATAGTTGATTGGTTACTTTGGTCTTGCAATTACTAATAGATATTGCTTTATTTACATTTGAAGTTATTTTTCCTTGATTAGTTGGTTGCAACTGTCACTGTGCACAGTTACTAGATCAGAAAAACAAACAGTTCTGCTAAGAAACAGAGCCACTTTCCTGATAGAAAAGAAAATCATGCTATCATTCAGCAAGGCCTGCATTTAAGTCAGCATAGACATTGTATTTTGCTCCTTAGTTTCCTTTTGCTTCCACTGGGTGTTTTCCCTGGCTCCTTTCCTCACATGGATATAAATAGTCATGGTCTAATATCTATTGGGAGACAAGCTTCTTGACTATAAATAGTCATGACTTGGTTCCTATTGTCAAAAAAGCTTCCTGATTAAAGACTATTGGTCCCTTTGTTATGCTAAATAGCTGGTTCAGTATGACTAGTTCATTAGACCAGCTTGTTCCTGTTTTTTGTTGATTGGTTCTACTGCGATTCTGAATTAACTTGAGACTGGCATGCTCCTGATTGGAAGAAATGGTTTCTGACAGTCTCTCATTGGTCATCTTGATATGCTTAATGTTTGATTCAGTTTAAGAAGCTTATTGGTCCAGCTTGTGTCTGATTCTTGATGATTGGCTACTACCACTTTTATAAGAACAATTGTTTGTTAATGGGTGAGGATCTGTAGAAGGTTTTTACCGAAAGTGCTTATCCACTCTAGAACTTTGTGGTACTTTTTATTGTTTGTATTAAAGAATTTAGTTTTTAATGTGACGTGTTCATGTCACGACAGCCTTGGTGGTATGTTTCATCTTTGTTCCTGCAATATATTGAAAGGTGTTTGTCTAACATAAAAATAGATAGAAATATCCAGAAGCAATGTTGTATGTTTCACATCAGTACACTCACAGCTGTTCTTTTCTGGTATTGAACAACTGCATATGTAAGTCCACAAGTTAATAAAATGTGTATTAACCACATATACCATGGGGTCTTATCACAACTGTAAGACACAACCTATATGAAGTCATGACATCATATTATTGTGTTGCAAAGCACTTGTACAAGGTAACCGTGATAGGAGATGTCCCTCCCAATGTAACTGTACACATTCCAACTGTGGGGATGTCATTCATGCATAACAGGATTCTGACATACACTGATAGTATTCAGGCATTACAAGGTTCAAACTCCCACCTATGTTACCAGATAAGCTACATGATATTGTATAGACTGAATGCACCACAGGAGTAGTTGTACAATTGTGAGGCAGAGTGTATTTGAAGGAAATACATAATCTTATTGCTGCAAGACAAACATGTGCCTGTTATTTGGTTAAAAGCATGGTGCAATCTGTCTCCTTGTCAGAAAATGTTGCATGATGTGAGGTATACACAAATACAAGTACATAATGCAGTCATCACTATGACAGTACAATCATAATCATGCACAGTGCATAGATAATCATGGATAAGAACTCATAGCTTACTAAGGTAACAAGCTAAAGAACATATCATTTCCTTATGTCAGTGGATAAGACCTACTCCTACATTTAAGGCACATTTCAAAAAATTACATCATCTTTGTTCAGCAAAAGAGTTAACTTTGCTAAAATGGACAGAAAGTATTGAAGGAGAAACCTCTGGCTATACATGTATACATGAGGGGTCTACTTCACATCATCGAAAGCCCACAATATCGAAGACAAAATAGTTGAGATGAAAACATCAAATCCTCACTTCAGCGAATGACCAGATAATTTAATCCATTCCCGGGGTAAGTAACCACACATCCTACAACTGACAAAAATGAAGCTGTACCATCTCCAACCCACCCAGGTGGGGGGCTACACCCCCACACACCCCTAAGTAAATATACCAACACCGAGATCATACCACAGTTGGGAAAAGGGAAAAGTCCACATTGTTGGCCAACATCAAACTTACTGTGGGACTGGATCTGACGATCCGGTCATTGGCTGAAGTGAGGATACAATGTTTTCATCTCCACTATTTCATCTTCAATACTGTGGGCTTTTGATGTTTTCAGTTAGACGCATACATGAGATATGTGGGTGACAACACTGTTACTTACATGTACAGTCATACTCATACTGATACAACTGAGATTATGGAATAATAGCTGGTTTTGAACACACTGCCTAACTAAGATCACAACCCAGGGAACATTGCATGAATCACAAGTGCCACATGTGATGTTGGTTTATAACTGTTACAGTGCAAATTTCAAAGGGTGACGTCACCATTGAAGTGTGCATGCACACACAGCAGCCATCAGTAAGACAGAGTGTTTTTGTTTATTTTTCATTGGTAATGTTTGTTCTTTCTTTTTTTTTTTTTAATTGATTTACATTGTATTATTATTTTGAGTGCTACTTTTTGTTGATCTGTGGAATTGATGGAGCTGGTTACCAAGAAAGTAAGGTCCAATATACGAGGGAGATATTGATGGAACTGGCTGGCAAACAGCAAATATGTTTTACATCTTTATATTTAAAATGGTTAGAAAGAATAACTAATTCAATTGTAAAAGATGTGTCACGTCCATTATGTTGTGAATTTCAGCTACTTCCATTGGGAAAGAGGTATATGTTTCCAAGATGTAAAACAAAAAGGTATACAAATAGGTTTGTTCCAGCAGCAATTACATATATGAATAATAAGAATATTACATCTTAAGAGATGTTTTAAACATTTCATATAGCTTCAATTTCAGCACCTTGGCGCTTTTTGGTTTAAATAGAGTGCAATACTGTCTGAACAGAAAAAATGGTAGAATGTTGAAGAATGGGCAATATTTATTGGAGACTGATCTTTCTTTTTTTCTTCCTTTTATTGTATGCATGTTAAATGTTTATTGTTATGTTTTTCTTTATTATTGCATTTATGTGAATGATTAATCTTATGCTTGGGCCAATGCTAATCTTGTAACTGCAAAACAAATTTACCTATGTGTATGAATAAATGGAATTGAATTGTGTCAATAAAGTAATGAAAGTGACAGGAGAGACCAGTAACACTGTACATTTACACTCATTATATATGTATTTAAAGCAAATTGCACACATCACAAGAGAGAACCTCACAGTGGCCACTCACTGCTGGATTCAAACTACCTACCTAGTTAGTTACATAATCTACAGAACACCATATCAACAGGCAGAACCACAGGAGAAGTCTGATTACAATTATGACATAATGCACTTTTGAAAGCATTAGCTTATCACTGTGTTGGCAAAATATGCCTCGCCTAGGAATGCTATAAACTGATAAGGAAAGCCTCTCCCATTGTAAATATGTCTCCTAAGTGGAAATAATAAGGCATCTTCTGATAGAAACAATTCTATACAACAGTGCAGATATACACACACACAGTCATACTATTTAGGCAATGCAGGATTTGAACCACTTATCTACTGAGGTTACACAGTCTAGAGGAGTACCACAGAAGAAGCTGGATTACAAGTCTAAGAAAGTGCACATTTGAAACAATGACATCATTGTATTGCAGTAAATGATTTTTGTCTAAAACTGCAACAGACCGATGGTGAGTACTTTCATAGTTTAAATATGTCTTAAAAGTGGAACCCGACAGCCCGGATATTCTGATGCAGACATTTGAAACTGGCAGTACAGACATGTATTCAAACTCATGTGATTTAGACAATGCTTGATTTGAACTACCTACCTATCTAGTTACACAATCTAGAGAGCACACTATCGATTGCATGAGCCATGGAAGAAGTCTGACTCCTACAGTGAGAGAGTGTACTTTTGAAAGAATGACATCACCAGCATTGTGTATAGAAGGTATTTGTGTAAAATTGAGTTAAAGTGATGGAGAAGCCCTCTCCCAGTTTAAATGTTTCTCCTGAGTGGAAGTGGCCACAGCACCTCTATTGATGAAGCCATATATACCTGACACTAGAGCCGCACACACACAAAGTTGAGCATTGTTGGATTTGAACTGCCATCTTCTAGTTGCATGATTCAGAGAACACAATGGGGAAGCCCTCTCCCAGTTTAAATGTTTCTTCTGAGTGGAAGTGGTGACAGCACCTCTGTTGATGAGGCCATATACTGTATACCTGACACTAGAGCCACACACACGCAAACAAGTTGACCATTGTTGGATTTGAACTGCCTACTTAGCTAGTTGCACAATTTAGAGAGCACAGCATCAGCAATGGAGAAACCCTCTCCCAGTTTAAATGTTTCTCCTGAGTGGAAGTTTATACAACAGATGTATAGGTCAATGCCATCCTACATAGCAGTACAGACAAACACACAGATATACATACATTCATGAAACTTGGTGAGTTCTGTAATTGAATATCTGCCTATCTATTCACACAAGAAGTCTGACTTTGAATGTGTGAAAGTGGACATTTGTAAGGATTACTACATCAATGTGTTGAAGAGAAGCTATTGTGCATCACAGTTTTGGATGAAAAGGCATGTGTCTTAACCGTTAGAAGTAACATCAATCTGTTGATCACAAGTAATTACATAATTTTCAGATAAGTTATCTATCTTGTCATTCATGTACATTTGTGTTAGTGTGAGTGACATGTACCCGTGTCACAGTATTGTGTTTTGATGACAATCACACTTGCAAAGCAGCAGACTGACAAGCAAGAATTCATGAGTGTTCAACTCGGGAAGATTGGATGCAAATATTACTCATCTGTGGTGTCATTTTGAATTGTATGAGCTCATGCTTTGGCGAACTGCAGTTTAAATAGAAACAAACAGGTCAAAATATGATACTGCACTTTTCAATACCACTGATGAAATTAGTGTGAAAAGGTTCCACACCATTGTGTATCATTTTCCAGTGTAAGTGTTGGAGTGCAGATGTAACTTTACAGAATGAAGTGTTCAGTCAACATCACAGTGAAATCCACATATTTGGAATACAACAGCACATTAACACATGCAGAAGTTATACAATCCACTCAGATTATTTTTTTTTTTCAAAATCTCTGCCTGAAGCATACTGCTGACACGCTCATTTGTGCAAATGATAGCAAAGTGTTAGCACATGTGTAATTATATACTGAGAACAGGAATTAGCAGTACTCTGTGCTGCTCTGTGCCAGCCTTCATGCAAATAAGGAGTGTAACCTGATTCTGATGAAATTCAGAATAGTCATGTTATCTTAAGGGTTTATATGCCATGAATTACACATTTTTCATGATACTTGCAGTTCATTGCAGTCATTATATGGATGATACAGGTGTATAGCTACACAGACCTCATATCTTGTGACTGTCCATGTATTTGAGGAAATTGTTGTTATGCATGATGTGATTGATTAATGAAATCAATACATGTATAACAGGCATGTATGTGTCATAATTAAAAAATTCAGAAGATGGATGGAAATGACACCACATTGATCCTATCACCTTATCTGTGTAGCGTCAGTATTGTGTGCATGTGCCTACTGTACTATACTTGTAAACACATAAAGCCTTGATTCCGCTCAATGTCCTTCGGTAATTTCTTGGAAGATATGAGCGTTTATGAATGATTATCAAACATGAGGTACCATGCATTGTGGAAAGATGGACAATGGAATCGCTATGAAGCAATGAAGTTTGTGACCAGCATGCTTCATAACACTATTTACAACTGGAATATCCCATATGGTGTTCATTCAGCTCTGCAGCCTGTTGTAGAAATGATGCTAACTGTTTCTTCATAGTGCTATCAACCTATCTTTACATAGTACAATGAGACTAAGAACAATAGCATGAAGATCATCAGACTAATGTGGCAAGTCAAAGAGTCCCAAGATTTTGCCATAAGCTGTGCACTGCCATTTCCCATAAGTTATAGGTGTTGCTCCATGCCAGGCATCATGCAAATGCTGAGGAGAAAGACTGATGAGAGAGAAGGGCTGGGAAGAGGGAGACGTTTGGAAACAGGGATAGAGACATATGAAGAGATTTCTTTATGGGACATTTCTGCACATCTTTGCCGCATGTTACTCTTAGGTTGTTCTCATGACTATTTGGTCAGGCTCTTTACAAACAAAGGTAAAATATAATGGGTGACAAAAACCAAAAGTTAGAGACAATTTTTAAATACTGCCCTTATAAACTTACAATTTTGCTAGAAAAATGCATTTTCTGACCTATATAAAGTCTAAAAGTGAAATGTATTGCATTACATAATGACTTCAATCCTCAGTGATTTGTTAGAAATTCACATATGTTGTGATAAACACATCACAAATTAAAATGCAGAAAGGTGGACAGCCTCTGAAAATCTGGACACTTTAGAGGTGCTGCTCTATGCAATAAAGTATTTCCAATATGGATCAATAAGGGGTAGGGGAGTAGAAATATAATGAGGGCATAAGGAGGATAGTGGTGGGTGCATAACATATGGAACACACAATTACACGCATACTATTAATACACAAAACTATTACATAATTGTATGAAATACTTCTGGATTCAATCTCTGACAGTCTCATAAAAAAAATGGTACAGACCAGAGGATTATCACAGCTCACCACACAGGAATTCATACTTCCTTACTTTAAAAACAGACAATTTAAGACACACTGATAACAACTTAGTGAAAGGGTGAATATAGGCATCAACCTTCATCACAGTTATATTCATTGTAACAACCCTTAGGGTGTAAGTCTCATCCAGCAGTCTAATAGATATATATGAATAACCGTATCACACACTGGTTCTTTTAGTTGGTTGTTATATAGGGCAGTGGGTTTAAGCATATGTGCATGGAAATAACTGTAATAATGTGATCTAAGGCAAAAGCTCACCAGTTTTTGCCATAAGACATGAACTGCCATTTATCATCAGTTACTGCTGTTGCTCACTGTCAGGAATTACACAAATGCTGAGGACACAGACATAACACAGAGGGTGAAGAGAAAGAGAAGGGAGATGGAGACAGACAGAAACATTTCCATTTACGCGCCATTTCTGGACATCTTTGTTGTGTGTTGCTCTTAGGTTTGTCATCATTATTCTGTCATGTTCTCTACGATAAAGTATTCACAACAGCAGAGCAAGCAGATTAAGGCAAAATCAGGATAATAGTGGGTTAATAAAAGATGTAGCCAACAGTTACACACAAAAACAGTCAATGAGACTTTGACCTACTTCTGGATTAGAACCCTTGACACTTTGTTAAACATAGTCTACAGACCTGAACATTATCTCAGCACACCACATAGCAACTAACCAATACAAAAAGAGCAGCACCAAAAATATTTGAAGAGAAATACAGGCAAAAGAATCCAGACATGGAAAACTTTACAATACAAAAAATAAGAAGACAAAGAGGAAAAGTTGAAAAGGAGTTTAGTAATGGATAAGTTAAAGAAGTAGAAACTGAAGTTATGAAGTACCTCTGAAGTGAAGGATTCAGTGCAGAAAATCGAATTCAGAAAGCACTACAACAGGATAGAGCTACGAACCTCCAAATTAAGGGGAAACCAGTGGAATGGGAAGCAATTGGTTAGGTGCCATATGAAGATATTTTGGAGCCTTCCACAGGAAACCAGTATAAACATCCACTTGAAGATGGACTGCAAGGGAAGGAACAGGAAACTGTGGAAATTGACACAGTCAATGTTGAGGAGTGATAGGCCAGTGAGTTCCCATATGACAGAGCAATGGTTAGCACAGGATGAAACTGAAGAGAATGTTCCACAGGAACTTTCTATGGAATGCCCACAGGAAATGGAAAACAAAAAATGTGCCCTCAGTTTAGAAGAAAACAAGCTAAGAGAAGAGTTGCTTGATTTAATAGAGATAGATATACATATTAAGACCAATGAAAGAAATAGACTGCAGAAGGTCAATACAACCCAAAAAGTCAGAAGTTTGATAAAGCAAATGAACACAGTAATTAGAACTGTTGATAGAGATCCATGCGATATAATAGAAGTAAACAGGACATATTACTGTGTAGCTAAATTAATAACTGATAAAGTTCTATTACAAGAACAGGGTAGTGAGTAAAAGGAAGGGAAGAAATCGAATACCATCACAGAAGTATCAAATAGAGAAAACTATAAAGCAATTAAGACAAGAAGTGTCAGTTAGAAGAGTATAGAAGAGGGAACAGAGCAATAAAAATACTTAGAAAGATAGATGTGATTTTTTTTTCTCTCAACAGGAGTTTATAGCAGACTTGAGGTTTTAAGGTTTAGGATAATATTCAATAACTAAGAAGCCTAAAAGAGACATTAAAACACAACAGATCAGGCTAAATGACTGAGAAGTGAGTATTATGTAGTATGTTTACATAAGATGCATTTTATAACCTTGCAGACAAAACTGCAAGTAATATGATACATTAAACACACAAGTTTCTTGCTGAAATCTTACATGTAGTAGCAGGATGAATATTGGTATAGACTAAATTATATCATTTGTTGTATAACTGCTGCAGAAAAGTCTAATGTATAGCAGATATAATTAATCTATATGATGTTAAGTATGCTGCCCGGTTAAAGAAACTCCAGCTCTACTCAGTGGCATACCGCCTGTTCAGAGGCGATCTGTGCCTGACGTATAAAGCCATGTCCAACCCGGAATTAATGGACATGCTGCACCTCAGAAAATCCAAATCCCATCGAGCTATGCGCTCGAGAGACATGAACCTCAGCACTAAAATAAATAGGACATGCTGGAGGGACAGATTCATAACCCAGAGGCTCCCTTCCCTCTGGAATAAAATCCCAGTCCACGTTAGGCAGAGTCCCTCATTGACTCTCTTCAAGAGGAATCTTGATGAGTGGATGGGAGATTGTAGGTTTACCCCGGGTATCACTTCTGTGTCACTGTTAGACAGAGGCACAGTATACTAACCTCAAAAAAGGCTTAGCAAAATAAAGTTAAAATGGGTGGCAAAAGCCAAACACATTCTGGCTAGGCTTATAAATGCCCTAGGGCAGATAGCCTAGTATGAACCTATGAACCTATGAACCTATAGCACCTAATACAGTGAAATAACACTAACATTTTAAAGGCTCCTCTGTGGTGAGATAGTCTCCATTCATACTGGCTTTGAAACAAAATAAATAAATCTAAGCCAGGCTATGGCAAACAGAAAAAAGACAGCATCCAGGAATGACCTTTACCCACCTTGTTTGGGCCTTAATGAAAAATGGTCTGCTAGGCAACCTCCGTATAATTCAAATAAAAATGTCTTTTTTTTTACATGAACTTTTTATTGGAGTGCTGCAAACCTGCTTACTTATGCCATATATAAGCTGATGAATTGAGAGACTGAGGAATACAGCTATTAGATACAAATTACATATCATATATTCCATAATACTGACTCCATATTACATATATGAAAATATTACTATTTAAACAAAATGATTTCCACACACTACTATTAAGCGGGAAAGATAAAGTAAGTGAATATCCCATACTTAGACCTTTTGACACTGAGTAAACACTTAACAATATGCCACAATCAAGTGTGTCTCACATGTCTGGTCAAATAACTCTACCATCAAAAATGTGTATACGTGGAGCAAGTTTATTAGCAATGGAATTGCAGGGAAAATCTGGTTGTTGATAAATGAATTCCTGAAAAAACCTGGTATCTGGTAGAAATGATGACTTCTCAATTATTGTTTACCTGGTTATCAAAAAACTAGAAGTGTAAATATATATATGCCTGTGACCTTATTTCTTGTAAAGATGCTTTTGTAGTGATTTCTCAGTTTATGCTATACAGCACACAGACTACTGACAGTTTAAGTGATTTGTTTAGACTGTTTATTATAATAGAAATGCTCATACTATTGATACCTGTATGGCAAAAAGTGGACTATTGACTGCTAGATTTATCTCGGACACAGATGAAAAATGTTCTTGATGAGATAAACTGACAAACAGATAGACAAATATCACCACTGGGTGAACTGGCTAACAGACAGAAGGATAGATTACCTTTATGATACCACATACCAACCTGCCCTAAAATAAAGTATATTTGATGTAGACATATTGCTTTAAATATTAAATGCAAAACACATTTGAATAGTTAAATAACTATAATAATGAAATGAATAATATAAAATGTACTTATCTATTCAGGATAATACAAACAACAAGGAAATAAAATCCTATAATTGAGGCTTATAATGTGCTTGACTCAACACATGATGTTAAACTACATACAAAGGAAGGGAAAATTATAAGTCTAACCTGATACATTCATGTTTCTCTGCCTCACACTGGCCTACATATTAGGATGACAATGTTTTACAGTGTAACATTTTATAATGAATCTAGAAAATAATTATGATTCATTATTGGTTTGCTTTTAACCGTATGTCTTGAAACTGTGAACAGAGTGGGGGGACTATAACTACACAGACCACATTAAAAGGATGAAAACACTTTATTGGGTAATGGGAGCCAGCCTATACATAAGACTGAAGAAGTAGGGAGCTGAGGAGAAGGCATAGACCACTGTTATTGTAGATTTTAATCAATACACCACAAACAAAAACATGATAAAGGTAAATGTGAACACTTAGGTAATACCCACATTTCTGCTAAATGAAAGTCTGGTTCCTTATGAGATACATTGAGACTGGGGAACTGCAATATCTAACAACCTAAATAAAGTAATTTGATTACTAAATGGGATACTGGACAGGGTTCAACTAAAATGGAATCTTGAAACATCCTAAACAATAGTGAAACTTGGACTTGTCCTCTTGACCCAAATAGAACGTTCTCAAAAAACTATGACAATATTCTATCTACACTGCTTTGTAGATCAATGCCACCTAACAATACTCCAATTTTCTAGCTGTCTTACCTAGTATAACTATACCTAAACCACTGGATGAGCTGGGGCATAGCTCGACAGTGCTACTGGAATGGACATGCATCTGGACTCTTATCAATGTGATGTTTTAACACTGATTTACATTACTTTCAGACCATCTTACTCTAGGGATTTACTAGTTTCATGGTTACCTATCTATCACTTTAGTAAATACCTCTTAGATATAATGTTAATCTCTTCCAGGCCACGTAGATATGTGAGTAGAAATGGAGATAGGGCAGGAAGAGATAATGTACTGCTTGTTGAAATTGTACTACAAACTCACTTTTTATTTATACTAGGAAACCTAATTAAGCCTCTACACACCAACACTTACAAAAAAATTAGCCCTATACTATGTGCAGTATAGACTCCTGGAATGTAAAGGGGATTCAGTTGTCTAAAAAGAGGAAGTTATTTTTTTCATTTAGCGTTAAAGTCAAAAGCGAATATAATCATGATACAGGAGACCCATATGCTAACTGAACACTGGAACCAGGAGATAAAGAAAAAATGGATTAAGACAATTGTGGCAATGGGGGACAAGTCAAATAGCAAAGGTGTTGCAATTATTGTCAAGCAAGCATTTCAAGACACCATCCTAAAACATGATACTCATCCGGAAGGCAGATGGCGCTATATAAATATCAAATCCCCAAATATTAACAAACCTATATTCCTTTTAAACATTTATGTGCCATGCATAAAACAGCAAGATTTCATAGTATCCCTCTACAAGTTATTATCTAATTTCCCTGACCATTACTATATTATTGGAGGAGACTGGAACATTGTTCAAGACCGATTCATAGATAACATTAAATACTAGTACTTCATATAATTCACAGGCGATTGATGCACTCACTGAATTAATTGAGACTTTATACTTTTTAATCTATATCACACTCAGTCAAAAAATAATCCCAGTGGCAAATAAACATTCTACTCTCAGTGCCATAAAACATGGTCTAGACTAGACTTTTTTCTAATATCAAATGCCTTTTTGAATTTTGATTTAGCCCATAATACTGATATAAGATTCTTTTCAGACCACTCCAAAATTACACTCGTTATTAGCTGATCTGGAAAGACAGGCAGCAACACTAATCAGTATATCTGGACTTTAAATCCCAATTTGTTAACTAAAGAGGAAATAATACAGGAAGTAGAGACTATACTTAATGACCTTCTTACACAACCAGACACTTAAATTCCCTTTGATATTCAATGGGCCTCTACAGAGGCTGTAACTAGAGGAAGTGTGATCAGTAAAGCATCATACTATAAGACGAAACATGCAACTAAAGAGTCATCACTAAAAAAGAAAATTACTGAACTTGAAAATAAATTACAAGCAAACTACGACCAAGAAATTGAAAAACAAATAGCTCTACATCAGTAAGAACTATACCTCCTAAATGCTAAAAATATCTCTTTTTAAGAAATAAAAACTATAGCCAATTATGCTGAATGGGCTCAAATGCCATCTAAATTTCTAGCCAACTTAATAAATCAAAGAAAACCTCTTCAAATACTTCTGGAACTTATATATGAAGACAAAAATTACAGTTCCAACAGTTCCAGTTAAGACAAGATCCAACTATTTGAGGAACTATATTCGCATTCATATAGAGATCAACCCAACACTATAATAAACCAAGAAATGGAATTATTCCTGAAACAACTAAATTTTCTAGCACTCACACAAGACCAGCGAAGACATCTCTCATATCCCATTATACTCCTACCCCTACCTACCCCTCTAGTGCAAAATGGCGCCAGTGTGTTCGGCTTGCCGTTTGTTGGCTCTCCTTGCTTTTTTGTGTTTGATGTCCTTTGCGTGTGTTTTGCAGTGTGTTGACTTGGCGGTTGCTTATGATCGTCAGTCATTGATTGATATTGGCATTTCTGCTGGATTGTTGCCGTTTGAAAGAAGTGACTATCAAAATATGTTACCTCCCGGTTTGGATCATCTGGCGGAGTATTGTTTAACTGTCCCGCCATGGCTTTCTATTGGAAGGAAGTTGAAGAAGCGTAGGAAGCGGGGTTGTCGTGGAGGATGGTTGGTTAAGTTGAAGGCTTTGGTAGCTTCCTTTTCTGGTGTTTTGGGAGCTAAATGATGGCTGTTTTCTGGGTCCCTGGTGTCCTGGCGGACGTGGGATCCTATGGATTTGTGGAATATTCCTGTTGCTGGTTTCTCGGTGGGGGATTGTGTCTCTTTTCCACGTTTTCAGCGGTGTTGCTGGAGAGGAGTTGATCGGAGGAATCTACGACCTGTAGTTAAAGCTTTGCCTGCTACAGGAGTTTCGTTAATGTTAAAGTGGGGACTGGTAAACGCCAGGTCAGTGGCTAATAAAACATTTATTTTAAAAGACTTTTTCATGACACACTCGCTGGATATACTTTGTGTGACTGAGACTTGGATATCATCTGGTGAATGGAGCGCTGTGAATGAAATGGTGCCGGCGGACTGTGTGTTTATCAGTGTGCCTAGAGCTTCAAGACGTGGAGGTGGGCTAGCAGTTATCTGTAGAGCAAATCTGCAGATTAAACAACTTTATCCTGCATCTACGTATAGTAGTTTTGAATTATGCTTATTTGAACTGGGACATTTAAATCCACTTCTTTGTGTAGTGGTTTATAGATCTCCAAGATATAATAAGGATTTTATATCGGAGTTTTCTGAATTTTTAGCTGGGTATGTCTTATGCTATGATCAGATTATGTTGCTTGGAGATTTTAATATTCATGTTTGTTGTCCAGAAAAGCCACTTGTTTTAGATTTTTATGATTTGGTAAATTGTTTTAGCTTAAATCAGTGTGTTAGTGGGGCCACTCATGTATGTGGTCACATGCTGGATTTAGTATTATCACTTGGGCTTGTTGTGAAGAATTTGTCCATTCAAGATGCTGTGTTTTCTGATCACAAACCTATTGTTTTTGATGTTATTTTGCATTCTAGTCCAGATAAGCATATTGTTTCAGTTAGGCTTAGTTGTTTTTTTAATCAAGACATTCTTGAGAAATTTTCTTTATTATTTAAAGAGGCTATGATTCAATTCTCAGAATGGTCTTCATTGAATGGATTATTAAGTTGTTTTAATGAGACTTGTAGGGATATTTTGGATGTTATTGCACCACTGCGTTTGAAGAAGAAAAGTTTAGTAACAAATTGGTGGTCAACGGACCTTACTCGAGCTGCAAGAAGGGAGTGTAGAAGGTGTGAAAGGCAGTGGAAGAAGAGCAAGGTTCATGTATTCTTAATTGCTTTGAGGGAGAGTTGGAAGGTTTATCAGAACACTGTAAAATCTGCAAAAAGTGTATATTATTCTAATCTTGTTTCTGAAAACTCGCATAATCCTAGGGTTTTGTACGGTGTAATTGATTCTGTTTTAAATGCTCAGGATTATTTTCCAGTACAGGCTTCAACTACATTATGTAATGAGTTTCTTAAGTTTTTTATGGATAAGGTTGCGAATCTAAGAATGGCTGTGCCTGTAGTTCCTTTACAAGGTCCTTTGATTTCTGTTTCTGAGAAATTGTGTGCTTTTCATCCAATAGTATTATCAGATTTGGTTAAATTGATAGATGAGGCTAAGCCTAGTGGTTCTCCTGATGATGTTTTACCTTCATTTGTTTGTAAGGATGTGTCTTTAACAGTGGCACCAGTCATTTTCACAATAATCAACACTAGTTTAGTTTCTGGTGTTGTGCCAAATGATTTTAAAAGAGTGGTTATACATCCACTCTTGAAGAAATCTGGGCTAGATGCATCCGTGTTATCTAACTATAGGCCAATTTCTAAGTTGCCTTTTTTGAGTAAGGTGATGGAGAGGTGTGTTTATGACCAGTTGTTGGATTTTTTAAAGAAAAATAACTTTTTGGAAAATTTTCAATCTGGTTTTAAACCATTACATAGCACTGAGACAGCTTTGTTGAAGGTTTTGAATGATATTTTTCTTGCAACAAATGGTGGAAAATCTGTATTATTAGTGTTGTTGGATTTGACAGCTGCTTTTGATACAGTTAATCATGAGGTGTTGATTCATCGTCTTGAGCATTATGTGGGAATTACTGGTTCGGCGTTAGATTGGTTTCGGTCCTACCTCTCTGATAGAATGGTGTGTGTTCAGATGGGTGGTTTTTCATCTGATGTATTTCATCTTCCTTGGGGAGTTCCACAGGGTTCAATTTTAGGGCCTTTGTTGTTTTGTATTTATATTTTGCCTTTGGGAGATATTTTACAGAAATATGGCATTGATTTTCATCTGTATGCTGATGATTGTCAACTTTATTTGCCCTTGGATGAGGCTGGTGGTCGATCAATATCAAAGGTTCTTGATTGTCTGTGTGAGCTTAAAACATGGATGGTGGAAATTTTTTTAAGTCTTAATGAAGGTAAGACAGAAGTAGTGCTCTTTGGTCCGAGTCGTTATACTGATTCTTTTTTGGTTAATTGTGGTAAATTGACTCCATATTTGAAGGACTCTGTTGTTAATTTGGGAGTAAAGATGGATAAAGATTTGTGTTTTAGGGGTCATATAAATGGGGTTGTAGCATCTCCTTTTTATCAGCTAAGACGTTTGGCTAGGGTAAAACCATTTTTGTCTAGATGTGATCTTGAAATTGTGGTGCATGCCTTTATAACTTCACGTCTAGACTATTGTAACTCCATTTTATTTGGAGTGAGTCATGGTGTCTTATCCCGTTTACAGCTTGTTCAAAATGCTGCTGGGAGATTTTTGGAAGGCAAATGTAAGTTTGATCATGCTATGCCCATATTGGCAGCTTTACATTGGTTACCTGTTTTATATCGGATTCGTTTTAAAGTTCTGTTGTTGGTGTTTAAAGCTCTGAATGGTTTGACTCCAACATATTTATCTGAGGCATTGCATCCTTATGTCCCTACTCGGGCACTTCGTTCAGAAGATTTGTCCTTGCTTGTGGTCCCTAGGTCACGACTAAAGATGAGGGGAGATAGAGCTTTTTCAGTTGCAGGTCCAAAACCTTGGAATGAGCTTCCACTTTATATACGGCAGTCTTCTTCAGTGGCAGTTTTTAAATCAAAGTTAAAGACTTATTTTTATGATTTGGTTTTTAGTAGTGTGTGATGAATTGTTTATGTTTGAATGTTATTTTTGTATTTTGTGAAGCACTTTGGTGGCATTTATATGTCTGTAAAGTGCTATATAAATAAAATTTGACTTGACTTGACTTGATACTCCAAGAAACAATTACAGCTATCAAAAATCTTAAGTCAAATAAATCCCCAGGACCAGATGGATTCAGATCGGAATTTTATAAGGCTTTTATTCCAAATACTAATTAATCTATTTAATTACATTATAATTAATAATATTACTAATCAACATTTAAATTCTTTGAAAACAATATTTGTTCTTAAAGACAACGCTGACCCAAAAAATCCTTGAAACTACAGAGCCATCTCTTTAATCAATGTGGACATAAAAATATTTGCCTCCATCTTAGCCAATAGATTAAAAACTGTGATAACTAGCATCATTTCACCCTTTCAATCTGGTTTCACTCAACACAGACAAACATCCCAACACTATAACACTGGATGCTATGATCACGATATCTAGTCAGAAAAACTCTCTGATCTTTGCTCTTGTAATAGACGCATCTACGGCTTTTGACTGAATCAATTTAAAATTTTTATTTTCAGTATTACCAAACTTTAACATCCCCTCAGAATTTATAAAACTCATTAAAATATTATACTCCAAAGAACATACTATACTCCAGGTTAATAAAAGATTCTCTTTTAGAATTGATATTAAAGATGGAACTAGACAAGGATGTCCCCTGTCTCCATATCTCTTCAATGTATACATTGAACTGCTATCACACAAAAAATCTATCAACAAATACCTAATGTATATAACACAATGATTCTTTTTATTGCCTTCACAGATGACCTGAACCTATATTTTACAATACCGAGCTCTGACATCAATAAAATCTTAACTTCCATAAGCATCTTCTTGAAATTCTCTAATTATAAAATAAACCCAGAAAAGTCACTAATATTTCCCACCAATTTATCTTCCAAACTAATGATATACCCCCTACCCACATAAATTAAATTAAAACAAACTATGAAATACCTTGGAAGTACTTTTCAATAAGCCTCATCACAACTTTACCAAAGCAATGTTACAAACCTATGGTCGACAATACAGCACCTTCATAAACGGGGAAACTTCATTTATCCTTTGATATATCCACTATCAAAATGAACATACTACCCAGAATTATATACTTATTCAATGCTATGGACATACCAGTACATACTAAGCTCTTCCATAAATTACATTCCTCTCTTTCCAAATCTGTATGGTATCCTAAATCAATCAGAGTTGCATATAAAAACCTGATTCTCCCAGAGAAAAAGGAGGCTTAGCACTTCCAGACTTTAAACTATACTATGATATAATAAGAGACAACAGGATTCTGGCAATATCTGAATATAGCCCAAGCAGGAAAACATGATATCCTACTTGGACAACTCTGTATTATAATTATTTTAAATCCTTAGACATAAATCCTCAAGCTCTCCTATTCTTGGACAAAAATAGTTTAAAGAGCCTAAAGTTACATAAACCACTAGGTGATAAGATTAAGACACTGCAAAAACTTTTTGACTCGCTAAATTTATATAATGCTTTTATTATAATGCAATCCCTACATATGAATCCTAACCTTAACATTAATGATAAAATGCAAAGTTTAAAACCATACCACTTGTTAAGGGATCTGACAGTGTTAGACCTTTAGTCTTATAGGAATCAATCTCTCACAGAGCTGAGAACAGCATTGAACCTACCCAAATATTACCTAATTATGCTAGGACCAGTGGCAACTGGTGGCTTCAAATCAAAAGGGGGCTGTAGGAAACAGCTGAATGGGTGGGGGCAAATGGAAGGGGTGTGGCTAACTCAAAAGGGGTGGGGCTATGCTAAAAACCTCAAATAATGGGACTTTAACTATGCTGCCCTGGGTGCCAAACTGTCATTATGAGAGTTCAATAAAGACAAAATGAAGTGTAGAAGAAAAAAAATATTTCAATACTTTGGCTACATGACAGTTTACTTAATATCTAGATGGAAACAAAAAGATTATGAGGCATGAAAAAAGAAATTACTTTTTAAATACATTACTGAAATGCCAGTCAAAATCAAGTATAAAAAAAAAACAAGCAGCACTCAACTCAAATCACTTTTCCTTGCACTGCAGATCTAATTATAATTTATATTCAGCTTTATAAAAGTACCAAGTATCATGCTGAAAGTAGCAATCGCTGTGATACCCCCACTTGTAAAAATGTTTCTTAGCCAAAAAGAGCCTATTTGTTAGTGTCCAGTCAAGGATTGATTGCATTGTGCTATGTTTATTGATTCTGGTTGGGGAAAGTATTAACTGAGAAAAGACATAATGGTTAATAAAGTTGGTAGGATTTTTGGAGGAGCAGGAGGCCCAGTCCAAGTAAGAGTCTTCTATTATAATAGTTTACTGACTAAAAGTGGAGGCAGACCAACTGAGAAGGTTCTTGATTGTTGAGGGGTTGTTACCTTGGGGAATGTAGGTGGCAATTATTGTAATGTGCGTTTTTGAGTTCAGATAGAGTTGTGTAATTAAGATTTCTGAGTTTTTGTGGTCTGGGGGTTCATTTAAAATTTGTTCCAATTTGAGTGTGTCCTTGTATGCTATGGCTATGCTGCCCCCACGTTTTTGGGTTCTATCAAGTCTGTGTATGTTGTAGCTTGAAGTCAAGATTTCAGTATCTTTTATGTGGGACTTGAGCCATGTTTCAGTTAGACTACAATGTCTGAAGAGTATAGGGTGAGAGTTGAGTGAAATTCATGTACCTTGTTTAGGATGTTTCTCAGCTTCATGTTTAATAATAGGAGGTCAGAGCTGTTGTGTGTTGGTTACTGATGCTGTCAGGTATTGTAGTGTGTAGAGTAAGGGCAGTGTGTGATTGTGGGCCTGGATTGGGATGTATGTCCCCACATAGTTTAAGGTAACTGGCTTTTATCAGAAGTAGGTGTGCTATTTTTGAGTAGTTCTTTGGCAAATCTATAGTATATGTGATGTTTTGAATGTAAGTCTCTATCTGAGTGTGTAGTATTCTATGTGGGAGCTATTATAGAGATGAGGTGATATGACTATACTTAATAACATGGAGTTTTGTGGAGCATTGAATCAGTTAGTGGGAGAGTAAATGCTTGTGATGTGTTGTTTGTCATAAGAGGTAGTGTGGTAAGTTAATATAAGTAAGCATGGAAGAGGTATGTGTTGAACTAACATCCTTGATGTGTGTAGATTGTGGTTGGTTCTGCTTAAAGAGTTTGAATAGGCTTAATGTTTAGGGGGAGTGTTAAGTGGTTAAGTATATATTTGCGAGTAGTGGGGGTGGGTTGCATTTGGGGGTGGAGTAGGGGAGCGGAGAGAGCCAGAGCAGTGTGAATGAAGCTGTTTGGACCCAAGATGCAACTGTCCTTAGAAAAAAATCAATCTGTAAGTACTGGCAGCTTTAACCCAATATGTTACTTTAGCAGTTGAGTTGCTGGAAATTGGAGAAACACAAGTAAACTGAATTAATCGGAGCTATGGTGGTTATAGGTGGTATAATAAGATAGGCATGGAGTTTTTCCAGGTGGAGAACATTAGAAGGACACTTTACAAGACAGACAAAAACTATACTAAGGGCTGGGAATAAAATGTGGGGAAGGGTGCATTATGGTGATGTGTGAGGGATCCATTCCTGTGAGAGAACAAAGAGATAGTTTATTATTTAAAATGTGCAACAAACATAGACAACATTAATGATTCTTCACTGCTGCTGGGTTCGGAAGTAGTAGGTTGAATCTTTATACATGTTGGCAGAGTGCTATGTTTAACTCTTCATTTTGAGTTTCATAATTTAGATTGTTACTGGATGGCAAGGAGCAGGGCTTGTATACCTAAAATGAGGAGAAGTAAGAAAGAGGAAACCAGTTAGGTACCAGTTATCAGTGAGAGGGAGCAAAAGAAATGGAAGCTGTGGCTTCAGGAAAACTAGTAAATATATAGGGGTAGATAGGATAGAGGAGATTGTACAATGAGGTCATGCAAAGTAGGAGGTCGATAACAACATAAGCGAGTAAACATCCACTATATCGCTGAAATATCTCAATGAATGAAAGCAGTTGTACAAATCAGTCATTTTAACAGCATATGACTTAGTGGAGATATGCATTGAAATCATGAGCTCTGTCTGGCTAGGCTAAATCGCATATTCTAGCAGAGCTATGAACTGTTATTCAAGAAATCTTTTTAGCTAATATAAAAACCCAAGTACCACATAGCAGCAAAAACATATATTCTAGCAGATGGAGTGCACTATGATAAAACAGATTTGCTAAGTTAAAAACACAAGTACTGAGTGACAGCAAAAGGCATATTCAAACAAATACAGCTCATTTTCATGAAACAGATTGGCTAACCTGAAACCAGAAATACCAAGTGGTGTGCAGTAGTATGTGTCCCAGCAGACAGAGTGTACAGTACGTGCTACAGGATTTTTTTGTTCCACACTTTGATTGTCTTTTAAATGTATAATTGTGTATGGATATTTTTTAACTACTAGTCAAAAACAGGTAGCATAATTATACCCAATCTATATGGTAATCATACTGTATGAATTAAGCATAAAAACTTTCAGCAGTGCATCACTTGGACAGATACTGGCTGTAACCTGAGCGCCTTTGCCAGTAATAACACAATGTGTGTATACATTGAGATTGAGATTATATACTACATAACAGAATTTTACCAAAGTAATGTTCACTGTTACTATACGAGTACCTCACAAAACCGAGTAAAAACATTATATATAATGAAATATTAACCTAACAAATCAGATGTAACTATTGCACAGTATATTGCAGTACTTTGCAAACAACATCTAGCCATTGCATGCTTTATAGCTACACCCTACCAGAAAGAAAATATTGTATGCCATTCACAAGTACTTTCTGCTAAACTAAATGGCACCATACTATGCTTCATAACATTGCATCAGTAAATTGAACATGTGCCTTACACTATATATGGCATAACTAATACACACTGCTGACAATACCGTACCAAAGTAAATAACAGTTCTTTGTTAAAACAAATTTAACCATTACATATTATACAACAGTATTACACAAGATTAAATGTAACATTTACACACTATCAAAAGTAGTTAACTAAATTCACATGAAATAATAGTAACTTCCCAAACCAAATCTAACTACTGGAGACTGCATTCCATTGGAATTATACACTACACAGAAGTTAACTATTAAACCAGGATGGAACCGTTATGTGTTTCATAATATTACCCTGGCAAATTTAATGTAAGCATGACATACTATATAACATAAACATTGTACACCAGTAACCTTACCTTATCATACCAAATACAGCCATTACACCCTACATAACAGTGGCTGCAAATTAAATATGTCACATAATACGTAGCAATGCCTTAACAAAATGAATAACAATTAAACACACGCACACAGGTATGCACACACACACACACACACACACACACACACACACACACACACACACACACACACACACACACACACACACACACACACACACTCACACATACACACACACACACACACTTACACTGCACTTGTTCAATAAACTACAGAATTTTTCAAGAAATTCTTGATAGCAGACTTTAAAGGAACTGTGAAGCTGTGTGGAACATTTGAAGTCAGACTGTTTAAAAAAAGTTCAATTAAGTAAGTTTCACTAGCTAAAATACACCAAATCTTGGCTGACAGCATAGTTCAGAAAACTGGGTTTGTTTATACATACCACCACCAAGAAGAAAACTCTCTGTACTCTTCTCGCTCTAGCTGCTAACACCCAGCACAGCTAATGAAATAGCCTTAGGCTGCCAAGAATTAAATAAATAAAAAAAGACTTCACTTGATTCACGGTACTCAGTACACTCCACAACCAAAACTGGCTGTAACTGTTTGCTTCTCGCTCTTTTCCCAGCACATAAAGCCCGGGAAGAGAGCGACAACCAATCAGCATCCATTTAGCCCAAGCACGTCATGTACGTGCCTGCGGACGTGGCAGTCCAGACCCCTTCCAATTCTATGCGATTTGGGACCGCATAGACTGCTGGGCATCACACTGATGCCTTAATCCGCTCTCCGGACTGCAGCAGAAAGAAAAAAAAAAAAGTCTTTTTTTAAATCTGCCACAACCCAAAGTGGTGAAAGTGCGCATGCACGTACTCGCTGAGTCAGTCAACAGCAGAGAAACAAGACGAGTAAGTAAGTCAAGTAGTCAACTAAACTGAGACATTAAAAAAAATAATAATTAAACTAAAAAGTACAGTTTTCTGTTTTCTTGCTGAGGGGGCTGCAGTCCGGCAGTCCGATGCCACGAGCCGCCCCTGGCTAGTACAGACCAGAGACATGTGTGCTAGTATACTTGAAATTCCTACAGTTACACAGAATGACATACACTCAGTCAAAACACTTTGGTCTCTACTAACACTGAGAAAGAAAATGATATCCAACTCATACAAACTTATATGTCAATAAGGCATCAAGAAGAGATACTATTCTCAAAATATTGGCATGGAATAGACCCACTAATTTCTAATGACCAAATAACCAAAGCTATTCAAATGACTAATAAATATATTCCCTTCAGAATATTGAGTTACTCGCAGTTTATGATATTAACTAATGCATACCTTACTCTGACACTAATAAACAAATTTAAACCTACATCACCCCTTTATGTCCACATTGTGATAATCAGAAAGCTGACCTACAACATGTCTTCTAGCTGTAAATGCTCATAGAAGAAACAGCATGAGGTGCAAGAAGCACGAAGAAGATGTGAACAACACTTATACCATCAAGAAGGCATTTCAGAAAGTAAGACATTAGTTACGAATTTATCAAAGTATGTCTTATCTGAGAATGAAATGAATGTTTTGATGAAAGGTTTATCCTTTATACCATCAACAGATATGTGCATAACAGATATACTTTTTGATTTGAAAATGGTCACTAGAACTTTAACATTGAAATTTATGTTTCAACAAGAACAAGATGAGCATAAATTTGTTTTTAAAAAACCTAGTGCTTATATTCCGAAACAGAAGGCACTCATTAATGCCTTTGAACAGATTTGTGTATCAGACATCTAGAATGTATTTAATGGTAGTAAACATAGGAATAAAAAACATAATTTAAGTAAGGATGAATTTTGTGTGTTAATAAAGACAGTACTGTGAGGATATCGTTTCCATCGTATTATTCTGGATTTTGGAGCCTTACCCCAGCACCTCTTTTTGGATTAATCCTATTCTCAGTTTTTGTTAATCATAGATGGTATCATTATTTTCCTTCTATTATATTTATCTGTATTTGACATTGTTATCTGCTTATGTTTTTTCTTTTGTTTTGAAATGTTTGTTCTTGGTTTTGAACACAATGGTAATATTATTTAAGAAAATTCAGTAAAGAGATTTTTTTTAAAAAAAGAAAGATAAATGTGATAAAAGCAATGCACAGTATTAGAACAGATCAGGATCTATCATGCACTATCACAAATAGACTAAAAATCTCAGCACAAGCAGAAAAACTTAGAAGATGCACAGATAAAGGAAAAGTACAAAATAAGCAATTTATTGATGACCCAAAAAGTTTTATAGAGAAGTGGGAAACCAGGCAAAGGGAATTGAAAGACCACCATAAAAAGAAGAAAGAGATGCATTTTGGAGAAGTATCTATGAAGATCCTGTGGAACGTAACAAAGATGCTAAATGGATAGAAGTAAAAGAAAGAATAAGATGTTGAAAGGTAATGGATATGAAATGGAATGAAGTAACAGCTAGAGCGATTGAAACAAAGTTAAGAAATGCCTCTAATTGGAAAACCCCAAACCAAGATGCAGTACTTAACTTCTGGTTAAAAGTATTAACATCTTTGTACGAATATTTAGCCATGAGTAAGAACTATTTAAATGTGCACCCTGAACCGACACAAGTCTGGCTAACAACAGAAAAAACAGTGCTCCTACTTAAGAGTGAACCTGCAAGCTACTCTAAAAATTATAGACTAATAACTTGCCTTCTGACAATGTATAAACCATACATTAGAATTGATGCCGACAGAGTTTATAGTCATTTAGAAGAAAACTCAATTATGGAAATAGAACAAAAGGGCAATAAATGATAGTCATATGGAACAAAAGATCATTTGTTGTTAAATAAAGTCATAGTGGAGAACTGTAAAAAGGGGAAGAATTTAAGTATGACATGGATTGACTACAAAAAAGCATTTGATAGTATCCCACATTCATGGATACAAGAGTGCTTAAAAATGTATAAGATACACCCTACACTGATCAGTTACATTAGAGTGACCATGAAACAGTGGCAAACCACTTTGCAATTAAGCCATGATAAAGGACAAATTATTATTCCAGGGATAAAAATTCAAAGGGAGATATTACAGGGTGACTGTCACTACTGCTATTCTGCCTTGCCCTTAACCATTAAGCTGTTTACTTAACAGCTTAGGCCATGGCTATAATTTAGCTCTTAGAAAACAACAAAGTAAAAACTTCTCATCTTCTCTTTGTCAGTGATTTAAAACTTTATAGCTCACCAGCTGAGGAACTGAAAACATAACTGCAGGTTGTCAAAACTTTTTCAGATGTTATAAGAATGTCATTTGGTCTTGATAAATGTGCAAAAGCAGCCTTTAAAGCAGGAAAACTGCAGCACCAAGAAAACATCAATTTTAGACAATAATATGATATAAAAGAACTTGAGCAAGAGGGAGTGTATAAATATTTGGGAACTGATGAAGGATCAATAACAAAACATGAACAAATGCAAATAAAACTTTGTGTAGGATAGATTAGATAGGAAAACAAGAAGGATGCTTTATGCTCACCAACTGATTTATAAAAATCAGTGCATATCAAGATTATATATTCCATGTTCAGAAGCAGGGATGGGCCTCCTTGAAATCGATTACACGTATAGATCTGCTGCTAACCTCACAAGACCCAAATGTAGTGAAAGTTTTGAAGCACGGGGGGAATAAATCTAAGACAACTTCTCTGCTTAGTCTAGTAGAAGCATATCAGTGTCAAGTAAGAATGGAAATCAAACCACAAGTAGATAAATATCAGGCAGCAACTGAATGTGCCAAAAACAAAAGAAAGAATATAAGGTGAAGGACCAGATGAGAAGGCAAGAAATGTGGAAAATGCATAAATATAGTTGCAAATATCAAAAACTTCTGGAAGAACTTCATGTTGGTTAGGAACAAATACAGGAATGATTAATTTAATTTTAGGTGAATTTAAACCAAGAGATGAAAGGATAATATTGGCAACCCAAGATGGTGGGCTACATATATGCTGGTTTACACAGTCCATTGAACATGTGGGAGAAACAGACAAATGTAGGTTTTGTAAAACCTAATTGGAAACAGTCGCACACCTCGTTGCTGTTTGTGACATACTAATGGCAGGAGGACAGTGTACTGAAAGGCATAATAATGTGGAAAGACTGTTGCACTGGGGATTGTGCAAACATTATGGTACTGAAGTGACTGAAAAACACTGAAAACATGAGCCAGAAAACATCATAGTAAATGATGAACTCTACATTACATGGGATCATCCATTACTAACAGTTCAAAAGATCGATGCTAGAAAACTGGATATAGTGGTCCATAAAAAGAAGACAAAAGTAGCATTGATCATTGAAATTGCCACACCCAGTGACTATAGTGTCTAGCGTACAGAGAGACACAAAGTCATAAAATATCAGGATTTGCAGGCAGAAATAAGAACAATGTGGAAGAAAGATACCAGACAGTTCCAGTAGTAATAGGAGCAATGGGTCTTATAAAAAAGAATCTACAATCATATTCAGATATGCTGCTAATTCATATAACTCCATACAAATTGTAGAAGGAATCATTACTGGGCACACTGTGGGTGCTGCAAAGTGTACTTATGACTAACATCAAAGATTGAAGCAATACTAATTTAATGAACTTTAATTGTACTTTGACTTAGGAATAGGGTCCATTCCCGTCATGGTATGAGAAACCCAAAAGATTTGGAGAAATTAAAAGAGGGAGAAAACTAAAGGTTCATACATTTTAAATCACTGAAGCAAGGGTTAATATAAGCACTAGGGCCACATCACATTAATGGGAATTGTAAACTCTCCTGAAATAAGCATTAAATCCAGCAGCCTAATAAATATGCAACAGTAAAAATTTATGAGACAGAAGGAAGAGCAGACAGAGAGAGATGGCTGCACAAACAGAGACAGAGAGAAAAGGACAGACATACACAGGGTTTTGTTTATGGGACATGACTGACCATCTTTATGGTTTGTTACACTTAGGTTTCTCCTCATAATTAATCTGTTATGTTCTGTCCAGTAAAGTGTTTGCAATAAGGAGCAAACAGTGGTAGGACAGCAGAAAAAGATTGACATATAAGCAGGATAATTGTGGTTTAATAAGTCACCCTTATGGAGTTGTAACATGTTTGCAAATGTGTTACTGCTTCACTGTTTAAATGCTGCTCTCTGTTTTTTTTCCTGTTCTTGCTTGGTTCATGAAATTTTATAATTTGACAGAAGTAAAGATGTTTGTACTTACACACATAACAGTAATATAAAATAAAATTAAATAATAGTTTGACATACATCTAGCTGTGAACCATTGACACTATGCAAAAACATCAGTCTACAGACATATGAATTATCACAACACACCACATAGGAACTCTTACTTCATGAAACCCCTCAGCCTAATAAATGTTACAATTACTGTCTCAAAGTAGTGCCTTGGATATCAGAGGCACAAATGTGTCCATCTTGAGCACAGTGAGAATCTGGTATTTACCTTTACAGCTGTCATCACTGTCTCCTGTCTCAGTTTCCTGGGTCAGTGCTGGATAATACATGGCATCAGTTTTGCAATTCAACGCAGGACCTTTTTAACTCTGCCAGGTTTGGCACCAAAGCCCCTCTCTATGATGTCCCCCACCTGCCCTGTCAACTTTTGATGGGTGGCAATGTCAGTACCTCCAGTACTACTCCTGGCAAGTACCACTGCACCAGTAGATGATGCAGAGCTACCTGATTCAGTTAGAGTAGTTAGAGCAGGAGTTGTGAAGGCAATAATGACAGATTCTGACCCAGATATGTTGGGTGTCTGTGCTGCTTCTAGTTGGGCTGCAGCAGACACCTGTGGAGATATGGTGGTCCAAACCCCAGTGGTCAGTCTAGCTCCCTGTGATGATGGTCATTTGGGTTATACAGCAATGTATCCAAAAAAAGAGAGAGAGAGGGTTGGATAGACATAGCAGAGATAATAACATCAATGCCATGTTGCTTTTTTAACGTACATAAATAAATGTGACACATAACTATGTTCACCTTAGCTACATTCAGATACTATGAGAAGGTATTATTATGTCATGCAACAAATCAATGTCAGTGCTATTATAAATGAAATTAAAACAGTTATTTGACTATTGCATACTGGACATATGCTTTGAAAGTTAATAAATCCTGTTAGAAAACATAAAATTTTTAATGTCATTTAGTATTGTAGTAAATGATTTTTATACATATTGTCTTGTGATAAAGTGTCTTGTGATAAAGTAAGCCACGGTGGTGCAGCGGTAGCATTGTTGCCTCACAGCAAGAAGTTCTCTGGTTCAATTCTCGGCTGGAGCACCTTCTGTGTGGAGTCTGCATGTCCTCCCCATGGTCGAGTGGCATTTGAAAGACATGCGTAGAATGGGCGTGCCTTTGCTGAAGGTTAGACGTTGAGCTGGCACTTTGGCACCCATAAAAAAATCTACTGCCAATCGTTAGTAGACCAGAGTTCTGCTGTGGTGACCCCTAACCAGAAAAAGCCGAAAGAAGAACAACACTCTCTTGTGATAAAGTGAATTTCTTCTGCTGGCAATTAAACCCCACACAACTAATCTGGTCGACTCATTACCTAATGCAAACATCAAGAGCTATTGGAACAGGTATGTATGCTTGATATAAAGATTAGATATGCCTACTCAAGCTCATGTGGCCTGATGCACTAAAAATTATGATCTGGCCTGCACTCATATATGATGCACACTTCCCCAATGCCTCTTTGAGGTGAGCCAATCTCACCTTATGTGCCTCCTTATTCAGGGAAATAGTCATCACAGCTATACAGAATGTAAAAAACAAGAAATAGAAGCATAATGAATAAATGTTTTGGCTCACAAATCTATGGTATATCATTGACTGGTGATGGTTCACTATACTTACACAACTGAGGCAATATTAAATTCATCCCCCCATTGGCTAAGGATGTCTTGCTTATGCCTCTTCATGTCACTGTAATAGTGCCAACATTGTTCCCCAATGTGTAAGTGTATGGAATGCCAGTTGCACTGGAGACAGCCTTGGCCAAGCCATTCCAATTCTCAGCCTTGTACAGAGACCTGGTATAGTCCCCCTGTAGAAGCCTGTGGTTGTAGAGCTTTATGAGGAGTGCCACAAAGATCCTGAACTCCTCTTCACACCACCACTGGGCTCTAAATAAAGTGGTGTGCAAGGGGAATGAAGCCACAGATAATAGATTAATTTAAGGTGTCTCTCTATGATGTTTTCACAGCTTTGATGTCTTATAACATCAAAATATGCACCTTAAACATGACTACTTTAATACAAACAGAACATTATCTAGAGCTGAACCTTGACACCATTACATTAACATGACACATTTGAGATTAGTTTCACTGTTTACCACAGATACAGGCATGTTATAAAGAAGAGAATGTAGATTATATATATTCAAAATGTGACATTTTCATTAAGTGTCCAAGATATGTATTTTCTCACAGTTGTCCTTTGTAATTTTCCAGATGTGTAGCTGAATGGGAAATTTGCAACAGTCAAGCTAAATAGGTCATGTCACAATAGTAAAAAAGTTTTGCAATGCTGCAGTTGTTTTCTTCTTTCTTTAGTGAGAATGAATGCTTTTCTAATATGAATGCAGGTCAGTTGGATTGATTTTGATATGTGTTTGTATGTTTAACTCTTATGTAATTCATATGAATTATTGCCAACTTTGTACTCAGATGCACAGTTGTGTCCTAAGCATTTAGTAATAAAACTGTATAAAGGTTATCTCCTAAGTCAGTCAATGTAATCTTGACTTTTTGGTAACTCTATTCTCCCTGATACACCCTCCATAAGTATACATCAAACTGACAGGAGTGTGAAACACTAATTATTCCTGCATAAATACTTATCGCAAGCAACACCTCTAAATACTTGTTCTTATTCTCTAGGGAATGTGCCAGTTAATTTTGTTGGTCCTTACACCATGATTACCTGCCCAACACTTAGTGAAGATTGTGTGATTCATGAATGCTAATATGTTGATACCTGATTTGCATATTCACAGTGCTCACAGGGTGCATCTGCACTATATGAGCTGGTTGTGTTATTAAGACACTTGTATCACAGTAGGGGAGACTGTATGGATCCAGAGATTTCAACACCACTGTTTCACTGCTGTCATTGCAATTGCTTGGATACTTTCATACAGATTTCTGTGAAGGTATGTGATGGCTATTTAAAAATTAATTGTTTTAAACATTAATGATGGCTTACTTTTCACATAGCATTGTGTACTGTATTGTAGTTTCCCCATTGGTGGTGTCATAGCATGCTATATAATGAATATTTTTAAGTAAACTCAGATAATGTTACCTTCCTTTATAGCATTGAAGATGTGGACATGTTATATATTTAGGACTAGTAACAATGGGCAGGTTACACTGTAGTCCAAGAAATGTTTTAAGTTTGTGATATATACCTAACATCATATCCCGAGTGGTGAACACATTTAACATCCTACATTTGAATTCATATATTCTGTAAATGCTGCTATGTATTATTGACTTACAAATTCATCCTAAAGTGTTTTGTTATTGCTTTTAATTTTTGTTGTTTTTTTTTGGGGGGGTCAATTTGTTTAAATCTATGACACATATATGTGTTTCTCTTATTTTTCATCACATACAGGCATATAGTGCCCAAGACATCTGGCCCATGTAAACTACTATTCACAGATGCTGAGAATGAGGTGATAGTGCAAGCCCTCCAGCAACATGGATTACACCTGTTAGAGAAAGACAGTTCTAACAAGTCCTTCAGTGACTGCATCTGGGAGAAAATGGGCAATTAAGTCAATGCTGTGGGAGGCCATGGCCATGATTTTAGGAAAATCAGACATCATGCCAGTGATATTATCATAAAAGCAAAGAACCAACCCATTGTTATAGCAGGAGAAAGGAGGGCTACTTCTGGTGGTCCTGCTATTAAAGCACCACTGACTGAGACAAAGAAGTTCATATCCACTGTAAAAGACCCACACATCTCATCAGTGACTGAGACAAAATAGTTCCTGTCCACATTAAGAGACCCAAGACAGCTCATCCGGGGGTTCCAGAAGCTTGGTTGACTTAGATGCAGAGGTGTTCAAAGGGTATTTACTGGTGAAGCTCCAGGTATGTCATATTAATATCATACACACACACACACACACACACACATGCACACGCATATATATATATATATATATATATATATATATATGTGTGTGTGTGTGTGTGTGTGTGTGTGTATGTATATACAAGAAAGTGGTGGGGAGAAGAGAGAGAGAGTGACAGAGAGAGAGAGAGGCGGGGAGAGAAGGAAAGAGGAATGAAGATTGTTGTATGCAATATTTCTTAATATGTAGATGTAAAATAGATTCGTTGCTGTGTGTCATTACATTGTAATGCTTATCATCCCTTTTTTCTCTCCATTTCATCTGGATAGCCACATCTGATACTGATTTTTCCATGACCACCTGCAAATGGTAGGCATTTTTTTCATATTACTGTACATAAAGTTGATTTATATATACATTAGAGTCCTTTTTTAATTGCAATTGAATCTATTATTCCTTAACTTTTAATTTTATAGGTGTGATCAGTTTTTCTTCTGTTTCTCTCTTTGTTGTGTTTATTACTTGTTATCATAGGTGAGCCTGCCACCAGCACTGTGGAACTCCTACTGCTTGTTGTTAGAATATTTGTAGCCCCCACTGATGATGGCAGTGGTAAAGAGGTACTGTCTGGGGATGCAGGGGGTCAGTCTGACCCTGAGGTTGTAGCTTCCACATTCCCTGCCCATATTTTGGACACAGTCAATATGTCTAAGCATACCCATGACAAGAACCCATCAGAGATAGGACAATGTTGATCAGGGTAGTATGGTTATTCCACTTACAGAGCTGGCTGAGTCTACCCCCAACCATTGTTAGGGTGAAGTATCACACAGGGGTGTTTGGTAGAGGTACTTGGAGGAGGTCAACTGTCCATCCTCCTCCAGATGTTGATGTGTCAATATGTGTAAGACACCACTGACACACCACCATCAGGAAAAGGGTGCGTCAGTAGGTGCCATGCAACATATGTGTAGTACCATCATAGTGGAGCTAGCACATTCCACCAAGGCCTCAGAAGAGATAGTATGAGTACTGCATGTTATGCATTCTGACTTGAAAGACTGCCTGACCCATATGGGTGACTCCTTGGTCAGGATGGATGGCACAATGGATCAGGCAGTGCCTGCAATGGAACATCTGTTGGGAGATGGTCAGCATCTATGTGGCTTGAGAGCCAATACATCATAAGGTATTAGCCAACATGGCTATGCCAGATCCTGTTCCCATAGAGGCACTACTTCTACTGCTCCATCAGTGATTGAAGTGTCCATACCTAGATGTGGTAGGCCATGTGGTCATGGTGGTAGATGCAGTAATGATGAGAGCTCATCCCTCAGACATCATTCACATTCAGGTAGCATCCTGACTTTTAGCCATGGCCGTGGAACTAGCAATGTAATTCCTTACAGAAGTCATTCTTGTGGTCAGCAGTGATGATGATGATGGACTGATTACTCTACCATGCATGGCTCACACCTGTCCAAGATGCCAGTACATAGTGCTAGCGCAAGTATTTGATTGTGTTTATGCATACCCATATACACATTAAAATTCATCTTGGACATACTATTTCACACGCAAAGTTATATAAACATTGCTACTAACTGATATAAATCGGTTGCTATTGGCCCTGATAATTGCATAACTGCTGAAAAACCTGTTTCTCAGTCACACACACATACTTCTTTGATAGCAGGCTTTCCCTTCTGTAACCCCCATCCTGAGCAAGTGATGATGATTGTGCCCTGCCCTCTGCACATTTATTTGTGACTTTGGTTTGCCCATGTCTGATGAACAGAGTGGAAAGCTAATGCTTGCTTACTCAGATGCTTGCTTTAATCAAATGTATTGCAGAAAATGTTTATTCATATTTCTTTTTCCTGCTCATTTGTCAGTTATTAGTTATCTACTTCTTGACCCTTACAGTATCTGTTGTATTACTCTTACTAATACATTCCTATTAGACAGCAATTATTGCTTGTTCATAAACTTGTGCAAATAATGCAGACATTGACCTGCTCACTGTTGGGTTAACTACAGTGGTTAACTATAATGCATGACACACAGTATTGGCCGAATAATATATGTATATTGCACAAATCATTAATATGTTACTGCTGACATAACTATAAAGTTGAGCCATGTTTCATCTTAGTGATATAAATATTTGCATATGACTATAATCATTTTTATATGTCTTTTTTACAGGTGCAACACTTATCATGGTAAGTACTGCAGCTAAAAGATGTGCCCTTGAGGGATGACTGTCTGAAGCTGACAGGACACAGCCATTACATGGTTAAGTAAAGGCTGAGGACTTTTGCATGCATCAGTTTTACTATTTGTATGTGCTTAAAATCTTAGGATTTCACTTAGGAAGTAATTGTGTGCACTATCTTTTGCCTTTTAGCCAGAGTCATGGCATATTGTGCGCACCTATGTCTGTCAGGATCATCTGCATCTGGTGGTTCTTCCTAAGACTCATCATCTGTATCTGTTGGAGCTGTTGGCCCTGTCTCTGATCCTGGAAACTGTGGTTATGGGCCATAGTGTCCTTCTTGCAGCTGTTTCTTGACCATCATATTGTGCAATGTGCACAGACTGTGAGCATTTTGGCTGAGGTGGTTGGATTACAGGAAGGTACTACCTGATGTGTCTAGATACCAGAATCTTGATTTGAGAAAGCCAAATACACATTCTATAATATTCCTAGTTTGCGCATGGGCATCATTGTACCCTTGGTCAGTGGGTTTGTGTGGGTTTCTTATGGGTGTCATGATCCAAGATTCCAATGCATAACCTGCATCCCCCACTAGATGCCCTTGTGGAAAGTCATCCCTAGCAAACCTTAGGTAAAAGTCACAGGTGTGACAGATGTATGAGTTGTGAAAACTGCCATGGTTACCTGCATACACATTGTAGATAATCCCTTTGGCATTAAATACCACCTGACAGCTCATAGAGTGGTAGCCTTCCCTGTTGATATAGCTCCTTCCTTGTTCACTGGATGGGGCTTTTATTTCTATGTATGCACTCTTTATGGCCTCCAGATCCTCAGGGAAGAGTACTATGGCATAGAATTGTTACATGGTTGTTGCTGTCTCCTCTGGGATATGTGGAAACCAGATATGATCCCTTCCATTTTATAGCATTGCATTTAGAAACTGATGTAATGTTATACAGGCTGAGGCCTGTGAGACCTTAATATATCTCCTGTCGGTCTCCGAAACATACCTGTAGCTAATACATATAATGTTTCATATTCCTGTGGTTTCCACTGTGATAAGTTCTCCAAAATTTCTTTGGGGCCTCAGGTGAGGCCAGCAGAGGCTGCATATTTCCTCTAGGGTATCCCTGTCCACCTTAGATCACTCTACAATTTCTGTATCATGTAGTCTGTGATAAGCCAATCAGGGTTTGAACACTCTTCTTCTTCTAGGTTGAGGTCTAGCAGAAGCAGCAGCAGCACCTTGTATTAAAGCCTGATACACACACAGGTTAATGATGGTAGTAGCAGACCCTAACTTTTTTTTTCTAAGTGTCTTCATGGCTATATTCCCAAAAATATTGTAATTGAGGCCTAAAGGGAGCACTGAGTGTTCATGCATACTTTATATGTTTCTGAATAGCTCCACCATGCTGGATTGGTAATTAGCATGTTATTCAGCTACGTATGCCTTCATTAGCATATAATGCTGCTTACCCTTGTTTTGAGGACAGCTGCAAAGTGTAGACCCGATTAATGAAAACCAAATAATGCACTATAATGTGCGCAATACGCACAATATAGCAGTACTAAATGCAGGTAGTCATGAATTTGGCACTATATTTTCCCAAAGGAATATTATATGTGAATTTATGCAATTTTAACTTCTTTTACTAACTGTTTTTATGACTCTGGTACTCTGTAAGGTCACAGTTTATCTTTCACTGTAAGAATTGTTTCTATATTATGTTCTGCAATTTAGTTCTCCCAGAAATGTCTGAGAACACTTCTTTATTTCATAACAAATATTATCATAATTTATGCATTTGTACATTTAACAAGGATTCCTCTAGCTATACTTTAGGGAGAGATTCCCTGATCTATCCTGTATGAACTTCAACTTGTAAGCTCTCTGCAGAATCCTCTGCTTCTATGCATGGCTTCAACACAGTAATATGATTGATTTGCTCCTGCCGCCGTCCTTTGGCAGACATTTGTTTTCTGTGAAAGGCATTAACACTAGCACCTGATATCCTGGGTTAAATTTACTAACATGGTCATGACTAGTATAAACTTACTGTTGCATTTCCAGTGCTCTCCACATGTGCTGCCTTACTTTGGGATTAACTAATAATGTTCTATAAGGTTTGGCACTGGTAACTGAAGCATAATATCTTCACTTTATGTACTTCATGTAAGAGGTCATCTTTTAATTCAAAATAAGGCTAAGAAGTAATGGGAACATCCTGTTCACTATCTTCTCATATAATCTTAGTTATGTTTTGTCTCTTATTCTGCTTAAAGTATCATTTCACCATTTTTTTAAGTTTGTGTCCCTTACTTCTAAGTCCACTAATTTGGGATTATTTTCTATAGAAAACTGGCTGAAGGTGGAAGGTGTACCTTCTTCTAAAAATACTGGCATTGCAGCAATGACTTCATCTTCAAAAGGCATTTTAAACCAAAAACACCTTCTGTTTTTCTTTCTTGTCATCATCATAGGTCTCTTGAGTCATCTCTTTTCTTTTAGGTCATGTTCTCCCTTAAACTGTGTTAATGCCATCCCATAATTTAATTTTCCATCTTAAAATGTAAAGAGCATCCAGAATAAAATTTATCATCGTTTTTACTTTTTTCTTGGTTTACAAATTCCTACTGCTTATAGTCTACCAACGCATCTTTTGATTTCTACTCTTCAGATTACCACAGATATACCAAGGACTCTGCATTGTTTTGCTTATCTCACTTTCTGCACTCACTTTAACTTGAGGATCCTTGAAAAATTAATTATGAAGGTGCTGCTGTGCTGTACTTGCTGTACTGGAACCAAAGTCTTTTTAAGACACAAAGTTTTATTGGCTGTTTACTGCTGAATTAGAGTCTGGTTATAGCACAGAGTTTTGCATGAGTGCATCTGCAGTCTGTTTAAATCACCAAGCCTTGCAAACTACACACTGATAAAGAAATATACATTGCAGCACAATACTATTTTACTGTAAGCACAGTTACTAATAAATAACTTATTCTTATAACAAATGACACGTACTACTATGACAGCTTTTAGCTTAGATGCTCAAGCTTTACTTCATGATCAGTATGAATGGTTATTCTCCTACACAATACCTCAGAACAAGTGTGTTCCTACAAATACCTCCAACACAACTTGATTTTTAGAGTCTATTTATACTTTTCTTGCACCCTGTTTTTCTTCTTGGTATCTGTTTTTGGATTTTGTACAGAACCATCTGCTAGGAAACACTTCTGCTGATGCCTGTGGGAAAGCATGTAGTATTTTACTTTTCAGACTTGTTTTTTTTTAAGGAAATGCCTTGTGGGAAATCACGTACAAATTGTTTTTTTGCTGATCATGTCCATTCATCTGAAGAAAGCACATCAAACGTTTTTGCTAATATTGTCAGAAAACATGTTTTTAAGGAAACATCTTGTGAGAAAGCACATACTTCTGATTTTATAAAAACATGTCCATTAACAGAAGTCTGTAAAAAGGTATTTGTCAAACTGTTCTGCTGACATGAGAAAAGCATGTAATACTTGCTTGCCAGAATTGCTTTTTAGGCTTTTTGCTGACACTGTGAGGAAGCATGTCTGTTAATAATGTTCTTTCGTCAAAACACATATATAGTATGGATGCCCATTTTACATTGCTAAACTCTATACCTACATTCAAGCAAAATTTTTATTTAATGTTTTTATTTTTCAGTGTATTTACAGCAGATTTGATTATAATCAATGTTCAGCACACTCGAACAGTTCCCCCTTTTTATTTTAAACCAGGGAGCAAATTCATCATTGTTTGGTAATTCATTTTTATTATGGCAATTGACAACAGTAACTTGTTGATTAACTCTTGTTAAGCAAACTTTAATACATGTGAGTAATATGCAAACAAGCACTGCAATAACAATAATAGCAATTAAAATATATTTTTTCCTGTCCACCCTGTAAATAGATTACTAAACTGCTCACTCCGATTGTCATTCCTGTTTTTTTCTAGTATGTTGTGACACTTGGCAATGACCTCTAAATGCGCTTTTAGAGATTCTGTTTTATCTGGAATAAATGCACAACATTGTTCTCTGATTATGGCACATGTCCCTCCTTGGGATGCTAGTATGTAATCTAACACCATTTGATTTTGTAAAACCATAGTTCATATGGCTTTCATTTCGAAAGTAATTTAAAAAATTGCATTAAAAGTGGCGTTTGCTAATACTTCAACTAGTTTGGATAGTTTTCTTAACTCCCAAATGGCTTTTGCTGCTCTATACCTTGGGAATAGACCTGATCTAGAAAATTACATCATCTCCTAGATCCATATCATTTAATTTTAAATATTCAAGATTTTGGTGATAAATATGTGATGCATCTAAGGTGTTTACTGGATTTTCTGGACTTTCAATTACAGGTAATATGTCTGTTTTCTCTCTTTTCTTTTTTGCATTTCTAATGCTTCCCTTTGGTAACTCTTTTACATGATGCATTGCTGGTGCTATTAACCCTATATAGCATGTGCCATTCCATCCCTTTGGTAATCATTTATAAGCATATTTACCACAAATGTCATATAATCCATCTGACAGGGCAACACTGCTATTTACTATGCTGTCATTTACTTGTCCCATAGTAGGAGTTGCATCATGTACTACCATAAAAAATTGTATTTATTTTGTTTTGCCAACATGTAACATTGGTTTTACACTCATAATTTTTTATGTTTTGTGAGAAATTATGTACCGTTGTTTTACTTAATAACTGACCCTTGGCTGGTATTAAAATAGGAAATCCATGATAAAATACACCACATTCTGGTACGCGTTTATAAATGTTTACTATTGCAACTGTCTCCGTGCAGTTACTGTCCCCCACTGAGATGGTGCCATTTTGCTGAAATCATGTAATTCCCTGTACTATAGCAGATAACTGTACTTTGCTTTACATAGCTGTACATTTAGAACTTGGTCTCCTGCTTCATTTATTAATAATTTCCAACTATTAGAAGTATCTAGTGGAATTGGCACCAGGGGCATGACCCCTGCTATTTTAGGTATTAATCTACATACCCAGCAATTAGAAACATTCATGCTTATTGCATACCAACACTGTCTTGCCAAAAACATATTAAAAGATGGTGATCAATCATGTTAATGTTTCCACATATCTTTACTCTCTCTCTCTCGTGTAACTTTACAGTTTGATTAACAGGCTGTACATACAATTTAATGCTTAGCAATACAATAATAGTTAGCATGATAGCTATTATTGCCTTAAAAACATCCTTTAAATAGAAATTCCATTGCTGAATCATTTTGCCTTTGGTCATCCCAAATTCCATTGCTGAATCGTTTTGCCTTTGGTCATCCCAAACTGGATTTCCAAAAGGATGCACTTTAAACCATGTCAATTTCATTATGCTTTCTCTGTGAAGGACCTACAAGAGAATGCACTTAGTCAGATTTACATTGCTCAATAGTTTTAACAACTTTTAACTGATCTTTATGTACCAACATTGTTTTGCTTTTCTTTTTTCCTTTCATTTTGTACACTAATTGTCCAATTTGTTCCACTACTTCAAAAGGGCCTTGCCAATTGCTATCCCATGGCCCTTCTATTTGGAATGTTTTTACCAATACTTTTGTTCTGCAGTGAAGGCTTTTTTCAGATGGTAATATTGGCACCTTTTTCCATAGGTGGAATGCTTGCTCCCTTGCATTATAGTTACATGCCTCAGTAAGTTGCTTTAGCCACTCTTGATGTTTGCTGATTTCTAACATGAGTCTACCATTAGGTATATCTGGATCAAACGGCAATTGTATGGGCATTTTGTGAGCTGTCATTATTTTGTATGGGGAGATACCTGTTTTGCTGTTTGGTGTCGCCTGAATACCCATTAAAATGCTAGGCAGATGATGTACCCAAATATTACCCTTTTCCAGGCATGCCTTTTTTAGATGTTCTTTTAATGTCCAATTCATACATTCTACAATGCCATTGGGTTGTGGATGCTATGGTACATGAAACCTTTGCTGTATGCCTAACACAATTACACATTTGTTTAATGAGATCACTAACAAACTGTGGACCATTATCTGATTCTATGACATGTGGCCACCCCCCCCAGTGACAAAAAATATTTTTCCATAAAGCCTCTGCAGTTGCTTTTGCTATCATTGTTTTGGTAGGAATTACTTCTACCAATTTTGAAAATACATCTACTACTACTAGTAGGTATCTGTAACCTCCCTTTGTTGTTGGCAAAGGACTTTTATAATCTATCTGAACTGCATACCAAGGCCCATCCACTGGCCACACCCGATGTAACTGAGGCTTTTTGCTTTTAGCATTTACCTGCAAACAGATTAGACATTCTTCTACAATCAGCCTACAGACCTTTTTTAAATTTGGGTTTCAATATTTTTCTTTTGCAACCGCCCATAGCTTATCAGCTCCTAGACGTCCCAGTATTTGGTGACTTAACTTGACCAACTATCGTGCCAACTGAAATGGTACATATGGAAACTGTAGCCCCTTGGAGGTGGTGTATGCATAATACTCCTTTGGTGGTATTCCCACTAATCTGCACTGATCAGTTTCTTCTTTCAAGCCCTGTTGTGTTTGAATATTCATGAGATCTCCCTCTATTGACTCTTCATCTAACCCTTTTAAGGCACTAACTTCTACACTGGTGTACATATATCCTGGAAGTTCCTTCCTGTCTTGTGCTGCTTGTTTTGCCAATGTGTCAGCTAACGTATTTAACCTGAAAGTTTCACTTGTCAGTTTTTGATGTGCTTTTACTTTTAAGATGCCGTACTATCCCTGTTGATTTGACATTGTTATAACTTTATGTATGTCTTTTAATAAATCAGGATGCTGTAATGGTTTAACTGCACTGTCCACAAATCCTCGCCTTACCCAGGTATCCATATGCAGTCTTAAATAATTTACTACATAAGCCCTGTCTGAGAAGATATTAACAGGATTATAAAACTTTAACACATACAGTACTGCCTCCAGTTCATCTCTTTGAGCTGACATATGCCCTGGTAACTTTATCAGTTCGGGGGGACCCAGCTATGGATTCTTTGGAACTACAGCAAATCCTGTCCAGTATTTGCCTTTGTTCCAATACCGTGCTCCATCTACAAAGATGGATGGCTTAAAGCGGTCAAAATCAGATGCCAGAAATTGTACATCAGGTGATATTATTTTCTCTAAGCAGTTATACTGTTTTTCTTCATATTCCATGTGATTTGACAAATAATATTTGTTCCTTGTTTGAATTGTAACAATTTTCATTCCAAACAGTGCCATCCATTTTGCAAAGACTGCTTGTCTTATACCATCTGTGATTTTATTCATCTCAAAATTGTCTACCAGAAATTTTACTGCTTGGTGTGATGTTTGTACAATAATACTGGAAAATACAGTCAGATACTCAGTTTGCTTAATACCCCTGTAAATGGCTAATAACTGCTGTATGCAAGGGTGGTAGCCCAATTACACTGGGGTCATCTTTCTACTATTGAAAGTAACTGGACATAATGTTTTTTTCCATTCTGTTGTCCCCACCATGTGGCCATTCCTGTAATAGCACCACAGATAATGTTTTCTTCCCTGCAGATGCCTGTAGCACAAATGGCAACTTTGGTGTGGGTGCTTTTAATTCTGTAGCTTGTGCTAATTTTACTTTCATTTGTGAAAATGCCTCATCCTCATGGGGTCCCCACTCTAAAAAGGTGGAGCTCTTTTGTTCTTGTAACATTTTGTATAGAGGAGCAGCCACGGCTGCATAACCCTCTATAAATTCCCTATTGTAATTCATGATTCCCATGAATTTATGTAGATCTGCTATAGTTAGTGTTTTTTACATTTGTAAAATGCCTTGCACATGCATAGGGCAAGGAGACCTTCCTGATGGTTTTATAATAGTACCTAGAAACTTAATTTCTTGAGACATAAACTGAATTTTTTCACTTTTAACCTTAAACCCTGCTTGCTGTAAAGTATGGAAAACTTTTTTAAGAAGCTGTGCATGCTCTTCTACTGTTTCAGACTGAATCAGTATGTCATCAATGTAATGTAACACTGAATCACCCTTTTCCAAATGTTGCAGAATGGATCCTACTGTCTGGTGAAAAATAAATGGACTGTTTTGAAATCCTTGAGGTAATCTTGTCATGACATATTGCTAGTTTTTAAATGTAAAGGCAAATCTTGGCCAGTCTTTTTTCCTTAGTGGTACTGCAAAAAAGACATTTGGTAAATCTATTACTGTAAACCACTTACTTTGTGGCTTAATATGTGCAGCCAACTCTGAAACCCCTAGAATCAAATGTGCTTTAGGAGTTGTGTATTGACTAACCTTCCATAAATCAATAATAAGACGATAACTACTGTCTTTTATCTTGACTGTCCAGACTGGTGAATTTGTGAGACTGTTGCCTTTTTGTATAATTCCTTCCTTTTCACATTTTGCAATACATTTTTCCATATGCTCTTCTGCCTCCCTAGGAATGGGATATTCTTTTTGAAATGGTGGTATATAATCATGATCACTACCCACCCCTACTGGCATTTCTAGTTTTCCACAATCACTGGGACCCTTGGACCACAGGTTTGGGAATTGCTGTTGTAAATGCTGCCACATATCCTCACTGTCTTTATTCACATATCCTGTAGACTTGTCTGGTTTTTCAGGTAGAAAGATTGCACAGCAACCTACACTTTTCTCTCCCTCTCCTTTTTTCTTGTCTCCTATCCACAGAATACTGTTAGGCAAGCCAATTACTATGCCCAAAGGTCATAGAATGCTCATACTAATAATGGTAGCTGAGCAGGATGGATACATTAAAATGCAACCTTCCATGTCTGTCCTTCTTGGCAAATTGTATGTCTACATCTTGGCTACTCACTGCATAGCATCCTGTGCCATTAAATGCTGAAATGCAAACCTTCTTTATAGTATTCACAAGTAACTGTCTGTGACAGATACTGCTGCTTCTGTGTCTAATAAGGCATTTTTCCATAGTGACCCCACTACCCAGATATCAATCAGTGCTCATCCGTCTCAACCCTTTTTAAAAGTAGTCAAGAAAGATACCAGAGTAGAGGGGCCACACCCCTATTGTAAGGAGATCCACTCATCCTCCCCTTTATTGTCAAATGCAATATGACATACTGCATGTTCTTGCTTGTCATCTTTCTCTGTGTTTGAGTGATCTACATATTTAGTTTTTCAATCTCTTTTAATAATTGTTGCCTAGCCATCTCTTCTGCCTGCTCTACCAAATGTTTTGGATTTACAGGTGAGGCTGCATGAACATCTATGGGACATACATCCCCTCTTCCTGTGTATTGATGGCCCTTATAGCTGTCTTTACCAATATTGTAAGGTCTCTGTGCATAAACCTGTTTTTCTGACTTCCCTTGCAAATCTTTTGGCTCTGTTTTTGGAAACACACCATTTCCTTCCTTCTTTTTATGCCAAGCTTTGTAATTATCACAATTTTGCTAAGCATGCCTACTTTCTTACAGAAAAAAACATGTTGGTACCTTTTGTTCATTACCTGTGCCCAATCCTGGTGCTACAGACACAGGAACAAGAGCTGGTGGTGCAGACGCAGCTCTACCTGCTAGTGGTTGTTCACATCACCATTGCCTTCCCTTGTTTTTAACCTCACTAATTACCTCAAATGGCTCACTACCCTCTCCTAATGCAAAGATATGGTGTGAGTATAATGTCCCATCATTGGCCATAGTCTGTCCCCTCATTAATTTTTGTGCCAAATCAGTGAGGGTATCTGAATTTTCTTCATAAATGCATTTAATATCCCTGGGACCCCTTTTACTTGCTCTAAAAAGCAATGTATTAACTGTTTTTGTATTTCTGTTTTTTCATGTCCCTATCTGACCTTTGATATATGATCTGAAATGCAAGTCTGAAGTGGTCAGCTTGTTCCATTAATTTATCTGAGATGGTGATTTTGAAATTATCTAACAGCTTAGCTGTGAGAGTCTGCCCTTGTGTATATGCCATAAGAATGGCTATCATATGTCCTACTTTACTGTTTAACTGATAAGCATCTTGCTTTAACTTAATGAAAGTTTTAAAACATTTGGGAATAAAAATCCAGAAACATCTAAGTAATGCATCTGTCCATATGTCAGATCCTGCTGTGTATGATACCCATTCTTCAAATGCAAGCATATTGTAAAATTGCCTTTTTTATCATTCCACTATGGTAAACTTTGTAATAATATAGACTATGTATATAGATCTGCAGTGGTTCCTTGTTCTATAACTTGTACTAGTTTTGTATTTTGCAATTCTTCCTTAAGTTTGGCTATTATAATTGTGTTCTGTAAATTAGTCTCTGTTAGTTCAGTTAATTATTCCTCCTTATCTTGTAAACACTTTTAAAGTCTATAATCTCATTTTATAATTCTTTACAGGATGTATGATATCTTTTATTAGAGACTTCTGTTGACTCTAGGGCCCCTATGCACTTTTGACAGAGTTCTTATATATAATTTCTGAATTTTTTTAACTCACTTTGTTTGTCTCTTAAAAATTTGTTAAACTCTTCTGTTAAATGATCATGAACCTTGCCCCTGTCCTCCAGGTCACCAGCAGTGGCTATATTTCACTGTTGTACATAATTTTTAAAGGGTGTAATACGATCTATAGAGGATTCTGTCAGTAATAGATTTGACTGATGTTCTGAGATTAATGCAGTGACAGTAAACAATTGTTTAATATCTGGATATAATGTAAGCATGTTACCTTTTGCTAGTTCATCACCATTAAAATGTTTGTCTTTGCAGTCCAACCTTTGAACAATGGCCTGCACTGTATTCTTATGGCACTGCACACAAAGAGCAGTTTCAGATGATTCACACAATAAACATTTACTATGACATGCAACATTTTTTAGTTTTAAATACCAATCAGACGTTGCAACCCACTTACATAATGCTTGAATGTCAACTTGCCCTAATAAGATTTTACACTTATTAATGTGCTGAGTATACCAACATTGCATTTTTTTCCTATAATTTATCTAGTTGGTCTGAGACATTAGAGTAAAGTTTTGTTTACATTTTTTACTACAGTCCCTAATGGCATCCATACTTATATGTGGCACAGGAAAAAAGTCTTACGACTTAGCAAGAGAACAGGTAATGAGGCTGTTGTTGCAGATGCCTGGAAAATTTTCTGTAGGCACTAGAGAAGCTGGTGAAATGAAGCTGGCAGTGGGTGGCTTTGAAACCTTGTTGTTCACCTGATTTGGAGAATTTATGGTACTGCGAACTTCCTGCATGGCAGTCTCTCTGGATTCAGATGTCTGAAAACTGTACTGCTGCAAGCTGTATAAAACTGGATTACTCCTATTTAGGACTCATTCAGACACACAAATATTAGTTACTGTGCCTTTACTGGGGTGAGCCTATGCAGGCATCACTTCCCCTGTGTTTGAATGCAGGCTAGACTCATCACTGAAAAAATAATTATGAAGGTGCTGTTGTGCTGTGCTTGCTGTACTGGAACCAAAGTCTTTTTAAGACACAACGTTTTGTTGGCTGTTTACTGCTGAATCAGAGTCTGGTTATAACACAGAGTTTTGCATGACTGCATCTGCAGTCTGTTTAAACCACCGAACCTTGCAAACTGCATACTGATAAAGAAATATACTTTGCAGCACAATACTATTTTACTGTAAACACAGTTACTAATAAATAATTTATTCTTATAACAAATAACACACTCCTGTGACAGTTTTTAGCTTAGATGTTCAAGGTTTACTTCACGATCAGTATGAATGGTTATTCTCCTACACAATACATCAGAACAAGTGTGGTCCTACAAATACCTTTAACACAGCTTGAATTTTACAGTCTATACTTTTCTTGGATCCTGTTTTTCTTCTTGGTACCTCTTTTTGTACTCTGTGCAGAAACATCTGCTGGGAAACACTTCTGCTGATGCTTGTGGGAAAGCGTGGAACATTTTACTTTTCAGACTTGTTTTTTTTAAGGAAATGTCTTGTGGGAAAGCACATACAAATTATTTTTCTGCTGATCATGTCCATTCATCTGTAAGAAAGCATGTCAAACGTTGATATTGTCAGAAAACATGTTTTTAAGGAAACATCATCTGAGAAAGCACATACTGCTGATTTTGTAAAAGCATGTCCATTAACAGAAGTCTGTAAGAAAGCATTTGTCAAACTGTTCTGCTGACGTGAGAAAAGCATGTAATACTTGCTTTCCAGAATTGTTTTTTAGGCTTTTTGCTGACACTGTGAAGAAGCATGTCTATTAATAGATGTTCTTTTTTCAAAACACATACATAGTATGGCTGCCCATTTTACATTGCTAAACTCTATACTTACATTCATGCAAACTTTTTATTTAATGTTTTTATTTTTCAGCATATTTACAGCAGATTTGACTATAATCATTGTTCAGTATACTCTAACAGTCCTCATTCAACTGCCTTTATTTTCTTATGATTTACTCCGTTTCCAAGCTAACATTTCTTGTAAGTCTCTGTGCTGATATCTTTTTACTTATTTTTACTTCAGATCACTTTATTTACAGTTACTATGCTGACATATCTTACAGTTTTATGCTTCTGCTACTCTGTTCTTGTTGCATGCAACTGATAAGAAAAATTATCCTTTTTACTGTCTAAACAAAAACAAATTATTGCTTCCCTTGTAGCTTCTATGCTATCTTCTATTGCCTAGATTTGATTCGGAATCACTATGTGAGTGTCACTGTCTACAAGTGTCACTACCTTTCTTTACCCCTTTCATATACTGTATGAGTATATCAGCTTGCCATATTGTGTAGAAAGATTATCCCTCTTCCCACATTTCCACTGTGCTATAAAATGGGTTAAGTCTTTTCCTTTTTCTTACAACATGGGTTAAATAAGCAGTTATGGCTATGGGATATAACTGTTTTCTTACAACTGTCTGAATTTCTACATGTATGAGGGTTGTAGCTATGGATGCATAGTACTTTCACTTTTTTTGATTGTTACTAAATTTGTGCTTTGACACTGGAAACATTGAAAAGGGAAACCTTGCTTTCTGAATATAGCGGAGCTTGAACTCCCTTTCTTCTAAAAATATAATACATTTTCTGGATTGCTTATGGCACAGTGACATGGGGCTGACTCAATTATCCTAGCTGTATTGCTCTCAAACTCTATAGGTAAAATTTCATTTAAAGCACACATTTTTGTTTTTACATTCCTACTGGCAGTATTTCTTTCAGTGTTAACAGCACAGAACATAGAAGCATTGTGACCGTTCCCAACACAAAGCAAAATAACACATTACTAGCTACTTTTTGTTTAAAATATGAAGGTACAATTATTACAGTAGTGTTAGCTTAATAAGAGGAAATTAATTTTTAAGCATTGTGTCATCAACTAATACACATTCTGCCAATGTTATAAGCTTAAGAGAGTTTCTATGATCATTTTACAGCACTGATTTCATTAGTTTACTAGGCAAAGCTCTTTTAAACATGTCTATTGATAAACTGTCTAATATTGTTGCTTTGCTATTACTATCAGTTTTGAGACAAAGCATTAAAATATGATTTAAGTCAAGCACCTGTTCATTTACCAGTTTATCTACATTAAAAGTCCAGTTATGAAATTTTATTGCCTGCACCTCCAGAGTTATACCAGCCATGACAAAGCCCTTCTGCCCAACCTTACTCATGTGCTAACACTACCTGTACTACTGCACCTAACCTCAACCCTACACATTAATGCACTAAACATCCTATTCCTAATAGTACCCTAATACAGGTACATTATGCCTGCAAGTTAATAATTTTATTATTTTCATTCCTCTTTGTTTTATTTAATTTTGATTGTAGAAACATTGGTTTATTGAAAATCATTTTTTTCCTAATATTTTAGATAAATATTGATTTCCACTTCTTTAGGAAAAGGACATTTTGTTGAAAGGTTATATATACACATACACACACACACACAAACACACACATATATATATATATATATATATATATATATATATATATATATACATATGTGCATTTGTGTGTGTATAGGTGTGTGTATACATGTGTGTATATACATAATCAGACAATGTAACTTGTAATAGAATGCATTGCTAAATATTCACTCATTGTTGTCTCCTCTTCCACTCAGTTACCATTTTCCTTCACAGTGCAGGTATGTATCATATGGTATTACATTTCTATTTGTTCTAAGACTGTGTAGAATGTTGAAAAGACCTTGGTAGTGTGCTACATTTGTATCAATTTAATTCAAATCAGATAACATTTCAAGTATGTAATGTCAGTTGTTGATGTTTTTGTATGCATAACATTCTTTTGGTATAATAGTTAATCCCATGAATGCTTACTATGTGATAGTTTTATACTGTGATTACTGTGATGCTATGCTATGGTAACTTGCTCTATACAGCTCTATATACACTTTATTAATGTAGTTATCTGTCAGTATGCCTCCTGCTAACCCACTTTGAGCTTACATTCATAAACTTTCTTACCATCTCTCTACTCGTATACTGTCCCCACATTCTCTTGATCTGACTCATTGTGGTCCTTCCTCTATTCTCTTTTAATAATAAGTATTAACTTTAGTGCCTCAATATAATATGACAGTTTAGTAGAGTTTTTATATTTTTATTTCCTTTCAGAGCCTGGTGGAGCCCACTATGCACAGCTTTGCTTCACTACCCTACCCTACCCCCAATTCCCATCCATTACCTCTTATTTTACTATTAAAATTCTCACTTACACATTTCACTCATCACTCTTATTCCCTTATCCTCCACAAACAACCTTACCACTATCATACAAACACTGCTATTTATTTTTACCAAATTCCTAACTGACATTTACTCATTTAGCACCATTTTCTACTACCTTTCTCCCTCACATACTGCTTTTCACTATATTCATTCATGTCACCCCCCCCCAAAATAGCTGCCTATTCTACATTGTATCTTCTACTTCTCCTAAATAAACCCTCACTTTTCCCCCTATTTTAACTACATCATAATACGCTAACCCTTTATATACCTCTATTCCTTTCATTCCAGAGCAGTTACTAGGACAACCTAACCATCTTCCTTCATAAAAAATACTGCTTTTTTACATGCCAAGCTGTCAGATGCTACCACCACTAAATTTCCTACTTCCCTGCAACTTCTTGTCTCCTTCTTGAGTTCTACTTCCCCACTACCTGCCATCAATAAAAACAGATCCCTTTACTTAATCATGTTACTCCTCAGTTTATCCTCAGTTCTTCTCGCTCTACTGGGTCATCTCTTATCCTACCATGACTCTGTAATAGCTTTCAACATATCTCCAACTCTCTCCCAACCACCTATTCATACTACTCTCTACACTCTCCAGACATCACACCAAATATATTTAAGGATGCCTCTCATCATTACTCCAAATATAGACTGATTAACTCCATTTCAACTCAAACTAAAATATAATTAGGTGGAAAAATACTCTCCAAAAAACAAGTATCAATAATTCCCCATTATACTAAAATCCTTCTAGGAGGAGGCATTCACCCCAATCCTGGCCCTACCTATCACAATGAACATCAAGACAATTCTTTTCCACACACTACTCTAACCGCACAATGGTCAATCTCCAACCCAGGTAATCTAATGTTTGCTGTCATAATTGTTAGAAACATAAGAAATAAAACTGCTGAACTACATGCCTGGATTACCCAACATAAGCCAGATATTATGGTTGTAACCGAAATTTGGTTTAAGCCCAGCATAAATAATTTTGAAATTATACATCCCGGTGGTGGTATTGTGTTAATATTTCCAAACAGCTGCCACCTTTCCCCTTACAACAAGCTAATACCAAAATTCAGTTTAGCAGAGCTTCTTCTTACTTTCCTGAAAATAAAGAATCATAAACAAATATGTGTCACTGTCCTTTCAGTGGCGCTTCATATTGCTTTCCTGAAATTAAATAATTATAAACAAATATGTATTATTGCCATTTTCATCCTTGCAGGTTGCAATACAGCTATACTGGAAGATATCCTACATTGGATATCCATAGTAGTTCAACAGGAAAAATACTACTAGGTGATGTGGATGTCAATTGACTGGACATAAACTCTAACTATCTTACATCTAGCATGAACTCTTACTGTTTCACACAACTAATTAATAGCCATACTCATTATATAAAGATATCAAATTCCATAATAGACTGAATTCTAGTATGAGACCATAGCAACTGTACCACCACAGGTACAATGTCAGACTCTCTCAGTGATCATCTTCCAGTCTATGCAACCAGACATCTCACATATCCACTTAAATAGCATGTTTATAAAACAGCACACAATCTTTCCAGGTTTAGCCCAGAAATGTTCATTATTACCTATAATCTGTTAACTGGAACTTCTTAAAAATCCTCCCTTTACATTAATTCAATATAAATTTCCTGAATATCCTAAATAACCTTAGATGGAAGAGACTAAAAACAAATGATGCAATTTGGCTATCCAAAAAGAATAGAATGTAAATGCAGGATAGAGAAAAGGCATGGGAAGAATAACAAAAATTCAAAACATCTCAATGTCTTGAAAACTTCAGAATGCATTGCAATCATACTAAAAAGCAAATAAATGAAGACAAAAAAACTATACTACAATAACTTTCGTAATAATAGTAAGCACTACCCTAAATAATTCTAGCAACCATTAAAGAAATGTTACATCCTGGCCAAAAATTCAACCCTAAACACACTCCTTATAACTCACCACTTGGAACTGCAATACAGTTCAACTCTTATTTCATAGATTGTAATGCATCTCAATCCAAGGATTCACCAACATCTAATCTTATCCTTTCTCAACAGCCATTATCACCACATCCACTTTTACCTTCAAACCTATGTCCACATGCTATATAAAACCCCTCTTAAACACTCAAACCATTTCAGCTGATGACCTTCCAAGTGAGTACCTTAAAACAGCAGCCAATAGCATTGACTATCCTGTCTCAATCCTTATAAATAGGCCAGTCCAAGAATCCTAAGTTCTTTCTCTCTCTCTCTCTCTCTGCAAAAAGTCAAATATTATCACTCTGCACAAATGAGGAAATTCAACAGACATTACTAACTTTAGACCTGTATCAATCTTATCCCTCTCTCCAAAATAATAATTCAAAAACAATTGCTAAATGGTATCTTGCTGGAAGAACTGTACTGCTATCCACACAACAACATGGCTTCTGTCCTTCCAATAGTACTTCTACTACAATTATAACCTATATATATACTGTCAATAAAGCTAGAGATAACAGCAAACCAGTCTCCTCCTTATTTCTAGACTTGTCTAAAGCGTCTTACACAGTTTGTCACAGTAAACCTCTCCTTCAAATGTCCTCATTAGATCTCTCTCAGCCCACCCTTCCTTGGTTCAAAAGCTACCTATCCAATAGGTATCAGTCAGTAAAATGGAACTGCACCCTTTCTCCATGCCTTCCAGTCACCATCATTGTACCATAAAGCTCTATCTTTGGTCCACTCCTCTTTAACATTCTCACTAACACCCTCCACACAACCACATAACTGACCTCCTTAATACAGCATGCAGATGATTCCACACTCATTTGCTCATCTGACAACCTGGACATCTCCAAATAATTACTCGGGAAGTTATAATAGCCACTGAAACAGGACTTTGTAACTCACAACTCATGCTTAATCCTAGAAAAAAATAAACTTCTACTTTTCCCCAAAATCCCTCTCTCATGCAAAAACTAAATATGTATTCCTCTTTCTTAATAATACAACCATTGAAGTCACTTCTGATACAAAATTATTAGTGATGATGGTTGATGATAATCTTAAATTCAACCTGCATATACACAATTGTAAAAGAAAAACTCATCCAAAACTAGGTATTCTTCATAGAGCCAAAAATGTTCTGACCAATGCAACTAAAACAACACTTACCACTACTTATCTCATCCCTGCACTTCTTTATGGTGCTGGCATCCTTACTAACCTTGAGGCATCACAAAAAGCAAAATGTGAACAATGCTATAACAAAGTCGCTACATTTGCAGCAAAATACCCCTTTCAGAACCTACTACTGTATAAAACTTAAAAGCCTAAACTGGTTTTAGCTATTGCATCTGCTTGTCCAGCTCTAAATAAAATTCTACACAACTATGTTCCCAGTTGATCATTATGATCCAATGGCAAAAAAACTCCTGTCTGTCCACAAACCTATCAGGTCTTCTGGGCATTATATATTTGTTCCATGTTGCTAAGGCTTGGAACTCCTTACCTGTATTCATCAGATCAGTACCTTCCAACCATCCTTCAAAACCATTTTGAAAGACTTCCTAGCCAAAAGCTGTGTCTTTTCTTGCTTAATACCAAGATAAACTATATCCTTAAATCTGAACAAGTACCTGTTTATGTGTTACATCTCCTTATCTCCCTTCTTCACTCTTTTCCTTCCTTATTTCAGTTTCTCTCTGCTGGCTTTCTTTCTAAATATACTACATCAGCCTGCTTTTTTTTCTCATTTTCTATTGCAATTCCTGTTTGTATATACTACCTTACCTTAATGTCTCTATAGACTGTCTACAATTTTTCTAAATATTAAATCATCATATAACTTGTATTTATTGTTAACCAATGTTTTCATATTATGTCTAATTTAGTATAATTATTTAAATTGTAGATGTTGTTGTATTTATTATTTTTGAAGATTGTAAATTATTGTTCTTAAAATGTTTTGTAATACTTTAGAGCTTTTCTCCCTGGGCCTCCACTAAAAATGGGCTCATATCCAATCGGACTCTCCTGGTAATCAAATGTCAAAAAATAAAATAACCTAGCACCATAGAAATGTAGTTATCCAGCCTTAAGGGTAGTGAACACTTTCCTTAAGAAAGAACAAAACAAGTGAAACCTAATTTCACAGGAATAGTTATTCTTGACATAGGCATACAAATGAATAAAATATATAATTATCAGAACTTCTTATACAAGATCCATGTCAAAGATCACTTTGATTTCTTATTAAAAATAAGAAAACAGGATACAAGCTGGTGTTGCTTGTTTAAACTATGGTTAATTAAGTTAAAACAGGAGGTGAGCACTTTCACCTTTGTCAGAGTTTCATCAGATCTAAGTTATATATAACAATAACAAGCAATATATACTTTTTTTATTTTCCATATAAAAAGCGATTAAATTACAGCAACATGAATGCAAGAAAAAGGAAACCTGTCACATAGCTGCCCTCATCTAAGCATTCAGATAGTCTGACTTCTTAACCACTTTGAGTTATTCTCTTTAGACAGATACCTATGAAGGAAAAATGGTTGGACAAATGGTTAAAGCATTTTAGGTTTTGTCAAGTGTCTCTTACTGGACCAGTTTGGGCACCACCAGGAGCAGTCATATTTGGGTTAACAATGCTTGGATTTGGAACATATTTTGGTTTTTGGACATCCACCTTTATCTTGAATATTAAGTTGCAGTTTAGCTTTTGAAGGCATTGGAACACTCTGCTGGGCTAAAGACCTCTTAATCTTTGACTTTCTGATGTATGACTTTCCCTTTGAATAGCCTGAATGTTTCTGGTTACATCTCACAGTGGTGCCATCTTCAGTTAGTACCATGTAGAACCTTGGTCTGTCATTTTTTTTTTTGTATTACAACACCAACTTAAGGTGTAGTAGTTGGCCTGGCTGCAGACCAAGTAGAGTTTGGGTGGAATATTGCTTGTCATAAAAATGTTTATATGAGTCATTTACACTTCTCATAACAGATTCAAATGGAATAGTTTTTGGTTCAAGTATGGATTCCAGCATTGGTATGTTAGTCCTTTTTCGTCTAAGCATTAGCTGTACAGGGTTTACTCCTATGATAGTGTGAGGGTTGGCATGGTGACACATGAGAACTCTGTGAGCATCTTGTTATTGAAGAATCTTTTCAGCAGTTTGATTCCCTCTCTTAGCAACTCCACGTTGCTGTGGATACTGAGGACTTGATATAATATGTATGAAGCCAAAGTCCTCAAATAGTTGGAACTTTGTAGATACAAGCTGTGTACTGTTGTCTGTAATCAGTTCACTAGGGGTACAATATCTGATAAACATACTCTTAAATCTGACAGTAATTGCCAGCTAGTCACAGCTGGCACATGTAGTTCCTCTATATCTCAAGGGTAATATTACACTACTGCAAGGTAGCTCTTTCCTTTGAATTTGCACAAGTCAGCAACTATTTTCTGCCAAGAACCTTGTGATAAATGAGGCGGTAGTAATGGTCCTCTAATGTGGGATGGTTTGTGTATGACATAAAACTTGTTTTCTGACATAAGCTTTGCAATATTCATGTTGATGCTGGGTCACCATCCAGATATCTTGTCTCTTTCAGGACATATAGGTAGATCTTGATTTCCTTTGTGTATCTGCTTTATCACTTTTGCATGTTGTGAAGAGGATACAAAAATTCTGTCATAACGCAGTAGCACACCATCATCATGTTTGGATAATTGTGCTCTGACAGTTTAGTATTTATACATCAGATGGTTGATCTGTGTCTGATGGTTAGGCCATCCATCCCTTGCATATTTGATGACTGTAACTTATGTCATGTCTGTAAGAATGTTTCAGTTTCCCTAGCATTTTTGCAGTCAATGGTTGAGTTGTCATAATGTTCTGTATATAACCAGTCTTCTTCTTTTTCTTTCGGCTGTTCCCATTAGGGGTCGCCACAGAGTGGATCATCTGTTTCCATTTCTTCCTGTCCTCTGCATCTTACTCTGTCACACCAATCACCTGCATGTCCTCTCTCACCACATCTATAAACCTTATCTTAGGCCTTCCTCTTTTCCTCTTACCTGGCAGCTTCATCCTTAACATCCTTTTCCCAATATACGCAGCATCCCTCCTCAGCACATGTCCAATCCAATGCAATCTCGCCTCTCTGGCTTTCTCTCCAAAGCATCCAGCCTGGGCTGACCCTCTAATATACTCATTCTTAATCCTGTTTACCCTCGTCACACCCAGTGCAAATCTTAACATCTTTAACTCTGCCTCATCCAGCTCTGACTCCTGCCTTTTTGTCAATGCCAGTTTCTCCAACCCATATAACACAGCTGGTCTCACTACCCTCTTGTAGACCTTCCTTTTCACTCTTACTGGTACTCATCTGTCACAAATCACTCCTGACATCTGCTCCATGCACTCCACCCTGCCTGTACTCTCTTCTTCACCTCTCTTCCACACTCACCATTACTCTGAACTGTTGATCCCAAGTATTTAAACTCATCCACCTTCACCAACTCTACTCCCTGCATCCTCACCATTCCTCTATCCTCCCTCTCATTCACACACATATATTCTGTCTTAGTCCTGCTGACCTTCATTCCTCTCCTCTCTAGAACATATCTCCACCTCTCCAGGGTCTCCTCAACCTGTTCCGTACTCTCACTACACATCACAATGTCATCTGCAAACATCATAGTCCACGGGGACTCCTGTCTGATCTTGTCTGTCAATCTGTCCATCACCACTGCAAATAAGAAAGGGCTCAGAGCTGATCCTTGATGTAATACATCTGTCACTCCCACTGCAGATCTCACCGCTGTCACACTACCCTCGTACATATCTTGTACCACTCTTACATACTTCTCTGCCACTCCTGACTTCCTCATACAATATCACAACTCCTCTCTATGCACCCTGTCATATGCTTTCTCTAAGTCCACAAAGATACAATGCAACTTCTTCTGACCTTCTCTGTACTTCTCCATCAACACTCTCAGTGCAAACATCGCATCTGTAGTGCTTTTCCTGGCATGAAACCATACTGCTGATCACTAATCATCACCTCCCTTCTTAACCTAGCTTCTACTACTCTTTCCCATAATTTAATGCTGTGACTGATCAATTTTATCCCTCTGTAGTTACTACAGCTCTGCACATCACCCTTATTCTTAAAAAGCGGTACCAAAACACTTTTTCTACACTCCTCAGGCATCCTCTCACTTTCCAAGATCTCATAAAACAATCTGGTTAAAAATTCCACTGACATTTCTCCTAAACACCTCCAAGCTTCCACAGGTATGTCATTTGGACCAACAGCCTTTCCATTCTTCATCCTCTTCATAGCTATCCTTACTTCCTCCTTGCTAATCCGTTGCACTTCCTGATTCACTATCCCCACATCATCCAACCTTCTCTCTTTCATTCTCTTCATTCATCAGCCCCTCAAAGTACTCTTTCCACCTGTTCAACACACTCTCCTCACTTGTGAGTATGTTTCCCTCACTATCGTTTATCACCCTTACCTGCTGCACATCTTTCCTAGCTCAGTCACTCTGTCTAGCCAATTGGTACAGGTCCTTTTCTCCCTCCTTAGTGTCCATCCTTTCATACAACTCTCCATGCACCTTATCCTTAGCCTTTGCCACCTCTCACTTTGCCATGCACTTCATCTCCTTATACTCCTGTCTACTTTCTTCATCTCTCTGTTGTCTCTCTGTTGTATCTCTGAAAGTTTCAGTTTCTCTAGCATTTTTGCAGTCAGTGGTTGTTTTGCCAAAATGTTCTGTATATAGCCAGTAATGCTTACTTTAGTATCAGATTGTGTCCGGTCAGGTATTGGGTTTCTGGCATTGAAATGACTTTGTCTAATAACCATCATTTTGCATCTGTAGGTACTTTTTCCAAATCATAGGAATTAATGAGTGGAAGCAGTGGTTTGTGGCCAGTCTGGAGATGGAAACTTTCTAGCCCACATAGGCATTTGGAGAGTTGTTCACATGCCCACAGATTTCTAAAGAACCTCTTTTCTATTGTGAATATCTCTGCTTAGTATCAGTTAGCATTTTGGAACATGCAATCAGTCTTAACATTTATCCATCCAGTTGGACTAATGCAACAGCTAGACCATTGGTACTGCTATCAACACTAAGAACTTTGGATTTTATAAACTAATAGTAGCCAAAATTGGGGCAGACGCTAGCATTTGTTTGACCTTGCTTGAACATTCTCCAGTGACCAGGGAACATCTTTCTTCAATAAATTTGTCAGTAAATGTTGCATTTTAAACAGAGCCGGTACAAGCTTGCCCAAGAAATTTATCATGTGTTGGGCCTGAAATAGCTCATTTAGATGGGTTACACTTCTTAACTGTGCTGTGGCTTTCACCTTGCTTGAATCTGGTCTGATTCAACCAGCCCTTTTGCTGTTACTGAAATATTGGATCTCAGACTTTCCAAAACAGCATTTGTCTCTGTTAAGTTTCAGACAGGCTCTAATCTCATGTCATGTGTCTGTTTCTCAGGACCAAACACTGGCACACCGTCCATGACAATGACATCCTCAAGCTTTACAGATTATTCATCTCATGTTGAAATAATTCTGGTGCTGAACTTCCACCAAATGGCAGTCTGTTGAAGCAAAAACTTCCAACTGGAGTTAATAAGGTTGTTAACCTTTGGCTAGCTTTTCTTAGTGGTATCTACCAAAATCCACTCAAAGCAACTGGAGAACATTGTAGCATCTTCCAGTTTTGGTGCAAAGTCTGCTAAGCTTGGCAGAGCAAGTCTTTCATAACTGCATTATCTAACCATTTCTAGTCAGCTCATATCCTTACAATGCTATTCTTCTTAATATTAGGACTATGCTATTCAGTGAGCTCAGTTACACTTTCAATCACACCAAGGGCTTGCATATATTTAAGTTCTATCTTTATAAAGTACTGGAAACTGTATTTTTCTAGGTGTGGTCATGGCATATGGTACAGAATCTGGCTTTAACCTTATTTTACTGGTTCACATTTAAGCAGACCAACTTCACCAAACATATCCTCATTAATTTCATTAATTTTGGCAATCATTGCTAGCTCACATGCTCTGTTGAGTAGATTATGTACGGACTTTCCAGTACATAACCTAGAGTTTACATCTGTGCCTCTTTCATGTAGATATTGCTAGAAATCTGCCAGTGCATTTGACTTTGCCTGTAGGGCTACGTATTTCTGTTTCTGATCATGCAGCTGCTGACTCATTCCTGTATATATAGCATGTCTTATAGTAACATCGGCCCATATATCAGTCATAAATCTTACTGGGTTTTATGACTCTGCAGTTTGACTTTCCAGTCTAATTTAGCGTTTGGCACAAAAGTAATTGAATCCAGGATAAATGCTTTCTGAACACCATTCTCAGTTTTATTTTCAGTGGTGACTTCTTTCACTAGCTTATATTTACAAACAACAGCAAAATGTTCCACCTTGCTACATTTCCGACCCCTTCTGCCATATGCAGCATATTGTTCTGACCCAGTATGTAAAATGTTATGCATTTGTCAAGGCTGAATCCACTCTGCTTCTCATGCAAATGCTTACATTGGCAGGTATCATGCTTTTTCTTAAATTTGCTGTTTTCTTTGCATTTTGCCTCATACAGATCATATTTCTGTTTGCATTTTTTTTCTTTACTAGCGCAACATCTCAAGCAATCTGAATTGCTTTTTAACAAAGTTAAAGTCACTTTTAGCTGTAACATTTGAGATATATCAGTATCAGTGAGCCCAATCACTTTTCTATTCTTACTTTGCTCATATTTGGTTTGCTTAAACCCACAGTATTCAGACAGGTCAGATAAATAAATGACTGACAAAAGCTTCAAATTATCCTCCTTGGCTTTAACACATCTGTGAAAACATGCCCTTTCATGAATAATATTCCTGTCTGGCTCAAAATGTGTATTGAACTTATTACTGACTCATACACAGTGCTCTGGCCTCTCCTTTTTGTCAATAACAAAGTCTTGACCTGGATTTCTTGACTTTCTCATCCAGTTTTACAGCAATTCAGAAATGTGAATCTCTGCCTCCATTATGCTAAGGTTTTGTGAAGTTAAATATTTCTGGTAGTTTAAACCTGATCACTTTTGATTTTCTTTTGTTATTTAGTGACTGGAATTCAAGGAAGCAACTTTACTATCTTGCCTTCTCAGCTCTTCTGCATAGTTTTCTACTCTGGCTGGCCTTTTCTTTTGTCTAAAACACTTTTTTACTGTTTTATATGTCCATGCCATGATGTAGACACACAGTTACCCAGCCATCTTGATTAAAGTGGCTAATAATAGCACTAGACACCAGCATATGATATTAAATCGCAACTTTATTAACTCACAGAATTGCAGCATAGCATGGCATTATGGGATTACTTAATTCTTAAAGACATAGGGCTATATTATGTATCAAAAGATACACACACACACACACACACACACATATATATATATATATATATATATATATATATATATATATATATACATGTTAAAAGCTGTACATACTTTTTATCATCAGGTCTGTTCAAGATGTTCATTTTAACACACATAAGGAGACAGAATAGCACAGCTGTGAAGGTAGCCAGACTTCTATCATTTTAACAGCAACATCACAGCTGGTAGCTATATTTTGCATTGCATAACCAATGCAGCTGAGTTAAAATTATAATATAACACAATAATAGTATACATTTTAACACATAATGCAGAAATCAGGGCAGGGAGTGGGACACTATCAGCACCACACATCCCTAATTAGCTTTTGAATCTTTCATTTAAATACCTGCTTATAATTATTATGAAAATATACAGCAATGAAACAGTATGCCTACTAAACAGTCCTATGAACATACTTCTCAGTTGTACAGACTTTTGCAGAATGTCCAGATTTTTGCCTCAAAATTTGGTCTGTTCCTCATAAAATTTGTTTTTCTGGCAAATCACTGGGATGATTCAAGAACTGAAGTCATTAAATGACATACAAGTGAGCTTAGTATTTTAAATCCTTCAGAAAATGTATGCTAACACAAATCCTGTTACGCTAGCAACTGTCTAAGTTTATAAAATCTGTCCCTATTTTTGTCCCTTTGTCCCCCCATTTTGTCAGGCTTTGTCCAGTTTTCTTGCACTAAGAGGTTGAGAGGTATGCCTATGAACAGTGCAACAGTAATTAAGAGCTTGTAAGCAGTGAGAAAAACAATTTCAGTACAAAGCAGATGACATGGCTATATTTTCAGAGACACTCACATTTTATGAATGGGTGCATGGGAAGTGTGTGGGTAACATAAGAACTTGGCCATCTCTATGTTTCTTAACTGTTATGTCAAATTGGCTTGTTTGTATTAGTGGAGATTAACAACTAAATACTGTCTACTAGATTTCTGCTACACAGTTAAAGCTAAAATGTCTAATTATCATTGTATAACTCATAATAATGCCAACAACATTGTTGGTCTCGTAATGCATTAGTAATAATTTAAGGTACACAATAAAAGATTGCTGATACACTTACTATAATTAAAGGAATCAAATTGCTATCAAGGTTTACTGTACAAGACTTTATATTGTCTGTTGTTATTTGAAAGCTCTTTAAAGCTGACATCTGATAGGGATTGCACCTGCCAGGACTCTTGCACATGTGCTTGTCTTTCTGTTATGGATGCACTGGAATGTGTGCTGTAGTTACTGTGAGAGGCAGTACCCAAAGCAGAAAAAAGAGAGAGAGAGAGAGAGAGAGAGAGAGAGAGAGAGAGAGAGAGACAGAGCAGTAGAAATTTGTTTTTAATCAATGTTCTTACCTGAATTAGATACAGAATGTCTGTGCAGCTCTGACAGCTTGAAGAAGACTTATTTGTTCACCAAAGATACTGAAATACGAACTTTTAATAATAGATAAGAACTGCATGACCCCAAACGTTTGCTTATTTCCTCATTGCCTGAATGAGCTATAGGTGCTAGCAAGGCAATGGCAGATTTTATTTTACTTAGCCTAGCAACAGTTACTTTGTCTCTTCCAATATTTTTTAAATGTCTTTAATGCTTTTGACCACAACACTCCTTAAGAAAACAGTTTCATATACCCGATACCTATCTAGTGAAATAATGCTTCATGATACTGCCCTGATATGCCCTTCTTGTCTGATTTAAACATAGTTCCTTGTTATTTTTTTCACATCTTAATCGCAATTGTATTGCACTTTTTGACTTTGTTGATTCCCATATGATATGCAGTCATATGCCTTAGGACTATTAAACATTTCTGTCATACTCCCCATTTCTCTTATCCTCAACATATGCC